>NW_022197826.1:0-29716 GCF_009176525.2 Contarinia nasturtii | reverse complement strand
CATTGGTGAAAGAAATTTCGAGATTTAGGGTGCACAAACTCGTCAAAAAAGACAAAGATGTCACCACATTGAAGTTTGTTTCGTTCAAAATCGAATTGAATGAAGGCGATTTTGACATTTTGATCAATCCGGAAGTGTGGGAAGAAGATGTTCTTGTCCGTGAGTTCCTTCAGAACAAAACATTAGGTGATTTTTTCCCGGCATTGAACTCGAAAAACATCCGCAAATCACCGACACCAGATTTGATGGATTCAACCGTATCACCACCGAGCAAAGTCACCGAAGCGTCGAACAAACATGCCACATCATCGAACATAACAAAAAGAACACCACTGTAAGAAAATCCGAACAAACTTTGACACCGCATCGAAAACAAACACAAAACTCCCCAAAAATAGTCTCGAAGCACACAAAACTGAATGTGTACATACAGAATACACATTCCATTCGGGACAAAGTCGATGAGATTCGATTAGCAACAAAATCGTGTCCATTTAATATAATTTCATTCTTCGAAACGTGGTTATTAAAAAGCATTACAGATATCGAGCATTTCGGAAAACGTTATAATGTCTATCGTGGCGATCGGACGGAACTCACAAGTGATAGAATCAACGGTGGAGGAGTGCTGATCGCGGTTGAATGCAAATTCAACAGTGAAAAGCTGATTCTATCAGAGCGCAGCGGCCTTGAGCACGTGTGTGTAAAAATTTCGTTCGACTCGTGTAATGTCTATGTGTTTGCAGTGTATATTCGGTCGGTACACAAAACTGCAAAGTTCTTGGAATTCGCTGAGATTGTGAAAATGGTCCCATACAATGAAAATGACATCGTTATTGTGTGCGGTGATTTTAACCAGCCTGGTGTCAAGTGGGTCAAAGCCGATGATGGTGATTATTTTTTGCCAACAAATGTGTCGACAGAAGGTGGTATTGCTGTATTTGACACAATGTATGACTGTGGTTTCCACCAACTGTCGAATATCGTTAATCCAGCCGGGAATGTTTTGGATCTTGTATTCACAAACAAGTTCTACGAAATGTCGTTGATTGAATCAACAAGACCATTGGTTAAATCCGACATTTGGCACAAAGCAATTGAAATCGAAGTGACAATTGATGAAAACGAACTCACAGCACCGCAATCATCGGAAATATACGCATACAATTCGGCGGATTTCGATGCGATGAATGCATTCTTCATTGCAAGTGACATTTTGTTGGGGATAAATCGAATTGATGACCTCGAGAATGCATTCCAATTATTTGGCAATGTTCTACACGAGGCAATAGACTCATTTGTTCCAAAAATCACCGTTCAAAAGAGTACTGATCCACCGTGGTACACAAAGCACTTGAAACACATGAAAAATGTCAGAAGAAAGGCGTATAAAAAAGCAAGAGAAACTGGTAACTTTGACGAATACAACGCAATCACAGATTCGTTCTTGCAGTTACAAGGCCAGTTGTTCAAGTCGTACATCAGCCGCATTCAATTGCAAATCAGAGCAAATCCAAAACATTTTTGGCGATTTGTAAACGACAGAAGAAAGAGAAGTGACATTCCGCCTTTTGTTGAATACAACAATGAGATTGCGAGCACAGACGTATCGAAAGCGGAATTATTTGCTGATTTTTTCGAAAATCAGTATACACAGAGCGACAATATCGACTTGGATCAATTGCTGAGTGAATGCGGTGACATCTCGTTTGACATTGACATCAATGAAGTAGACGTGATGAAAGCACTACAAACGATCAATGTAAACAAAGGAGCTGGCCCAGATGGTATTTCACCAAAACTACTGAAAAATTGCGCGCATTCTTTGTCAAAGCCGTTAACAATGCTATTTCGTAAGTCGTTGCATCAAGGATGTGTTCCGGCAGCATTGAAAAATTCCAGAATTGTTCCAATATTCAAGTCTGGAAAGAAAAGCAGTGCATCGAATTATCGGCCGATCGTGATAATACCAACAATAGCCAAATTGTTCGAAATTGTTGTATATGGCAAGATCGAAACATTTGTTAATGCGAAAATCAGTCACAATCAACATGGATTCGTGAAAAATCGATCAACCTCAACAAATTTACTCCAAATGGTAAATTTCACGATGGACTCAATGGTCAAAAAATGTCAAACGGAAGTGCTGTACACAGATTTTGAGAAGGCCTTCGATCGTGTAAACCACAGGAAATTATTGCAGAAGTTGGTGAACTTTGGATTCGGCCGACAACTTGTCAAATGGTTCCATGGATACTTGACAGCACGAACACAATTTGTTGGAATCGGGGAAAGAAAGTCAAAAACTTTCACTGTGTCATCAGGAGTACCTGCGGGAAGTATCTTGGGGCCGTGTCTTTTTATTATTTTTATTAATGACATTGTCGAAACCGTAACAAATGCACTTGTCTTACTTTTCGCAGATGATCTTAAATTGATCACAATGGTCCAATCGCCTATTGATGTCATTACTTTCCAAAATGCCATTGATCAGCTGAGCAACTGGTGCACTGAAAACAGCCTATATCTGAATCTGAGGAAATGCTTCGTAATGACGTATTCAAAAGGTGGAAACGCAATCGACTACGTTTATACGATCAACAACGGCCAACACACGTTTGAACGAATAAATTTACACAGGGATCTCGGCGTTATTTTCGACACAAGACTAACGTTCGTCAATCACATCGATGCGATCACAGCCAGTGCACTTGGGACAATGGGATTCATAAAACGCACATTAAAGAATAAGTTCACGATTGAATCGGCTAAAATGTTGTATTTTGCGCTAGTCAGATCAAAGTTAGAGTACGCGAGTATAGTATGGCAACCATACCACCGTATACACTCCGATAGAATAGAGTCAATTCAGAAAAAATTTGTGATATGGTCGTTAAGATTTGTTTACCAAAGAGATGAGAATTTTGTATTGCCACCGTATCAGTTTAGATGTGATGTTTTAAGTATTCAACCGCTTTGGAGACGGCGTATAAATGCCTCTATATTTTTAATTTATGATCTCTTATTAGGTAAAATAGTGTCGCGTTCGCTTAGAGATAAGATTGTATACACAAGACAACAATATAACGTAAACCAAAGAAATTTGAGAAATACAGAATTTATTAGAGTAAGAACGTTTACAGCTGAATATGCACATAGTCAACCATTTAACGTGGCGTGTAGAAATTTTAATTTAATAAGAGAAACATTTTTGGAATCAGCATCGCGAAGCATTTTTAGAATTAGTATTGTTAAATTGGACAATTTGTTATTTAATATTCGGTGAAATAGACTAAGAAAAATTGTGTTATGAATATATATGGACACAGTCGATATCTGCTGCTCCGAAGTCGAAAAGACTGGCGGCTGGTATTCGATCGGGTAGTGTTTCATTGCAAATGATATTGTAAATGATTGTGATAAAATCAGTCTGTGATCAGACGGTGAATAAATAAATAAATAAATTACTGAACAAATAGAAAAAATACTGAAAAGAGAATACAAAGTATTGAAAGAGTATTTATGAACAAAAATCGGTAAATATGTAAAAACAACTCTTTTTCTTTCTAAATTTAGAGTGATGGTATTTCACACCCAGTACAAATCCGTCGAACAAGTCGACGACAGCGATTTGACAGGTGGACCACGCGAGAAACTTATCAATCCATATCAATCCCTATTAACAAAACTACACTTGAGCAGAACAATAAAACCACGCAATCGCATTCGTAAAAAACTTACATTTTTTAATTTTAATTTAGTTTTATTAATAAAATAAAAACAAAAATAATCAGCCATCGTTAGGTGTAAAAAATAGAAATGTTTTTTAAAGCGGGTCGACCTTTATGTGTTTGTATATATTGGTACCGCTGTGCAGCGGTATAGGCGTATTCAAGCATACTTTCCGCTGAGTAATTGAAATATAATATTTATTTTTTCACATAATTCGTCACGACATTAATTTTTTATCTTTTTTATTCACATTTCACATTGTTTTTTTTATATTTATATAATAAATAAATCCCGTACGAAATGTAATACAATAACCAATATATACTTCGCTTGACAGCAGATTTCGATAGGGACAACTAATGACATTTGTGATTTGACATCTCAACCACGGTTTGGCCTGTGTGGTATTTCAAAAATCCCGCCCAGAAGATTCTTCTCATAATTTACGATACCGTTAAATCATTCACCGCCGAATTTCATCACACTATACAAACGAACACAATTCTTTGCACTGTAAACACAAATGACATTTCAACTGCACGTGTGTTGAGACTGTTTATATATAGTGCAAGAGGTGGCGCTGACTATATCACATTTTGATTGAAACTAGTTATATGTTATTTGAATGAATTAATAACATAGAAAAATAGTTCGGAAATAGTTCGTTTTAAATATATATAAAATTGAATGAATTATTTGTATTTTTTTCAAAAAAATTGCATAGAAAGATTTTGTACTAAAAATTTTTTTCAATAAAATATAAAACGAATGATGCAGAAAAATAGTTCGAAAATAGTTCGTTTGAAATATATATAGCTTTCGATAAATTATTTGTAATTTTTTCGAAAAATCTGCATATGAAGAATTTGTACTAAAAATTTTTTTTAATAAAATATAAATAAATGATGCAGAAAAATAGTTCGTAAATAGTTCGTCACAATTATATATAATTTTTATAATTTATGTATTTTTACAAGTTTTTTGGAGGAATGTGAAGGTTCTATGTAATATATGAGTTCATTTAAAATTAAATAAAAACGTTAGAAGTGAGAAAATCATATGTATGGAACGAACTAATTGTGAACTATTTTTGGCAGTTTTATTTTATTGAATTTAATCCATTTTTTCCAATTTTTTGGGAAAAATCAAAATGTTCAAGTTTTCGGAAAAAAATAAAAAATATCCCATAAAATCATATGATATGGAACGAACTATTTACGAACGATTTTTTGGTGAAAGAATTTTTTTCATATCTCTTTCGAGCTCGAAAATTCAAAATCAAAAATTTTGATTTTGAAAAAAAATTGCAAAAATTAAAAAAAAGTGCAAATATTCTCCTCGATTCGGAACGAACTATTTACAAACGATTTTTTGGTGAAAGAATTTTTTGAAAATTTTATTATTTGCGGAAATTTTACAAAAATGGTTTTTAGTACAAAAATTATCTCGGCCCCCAAAAACGAACTATTTTTTTCCTTAAAGGAACGCAATGAACTATTTACGAACGATTTTTATGTGAAGGTCCCATTTAAATATTCGAATGTCGAGGAAAAAACTTCACACACCTGTGGTGAAAGATGTGAAACCTCAAGATTTAGGCACATATGAATGCCAAGTTTCTATGATATTTTATATTTGGTGGAAAAGATTAGGTGAGATAGACTATAGTACCAGTCAAAAGATAGTTCCAGTCAAAACTTTCACAACATTTATTAACTGTATTTCGTATAATTTTGGATCCCAACAATTTATTTTTAATATTTGAAGGATTTCGGTGTACATAATTTTAATTACTTATTGAAATTTTGCCAAAAAGATACTTGCAAAATAATAAAAGTTTAATTTCAAACGTTTTTACGTTTCACATTTGTTCTTTTATTTCACAATTTTTTAAATTCATTAAAATTCTTAGAAGCACTTGTTATTTTTCGGTTGAAATCATAGATTGAATCGCTATTACGTCGTGTTGGTTGGAATGAATGATTCGACACATTCGAGCGTTCGGCGTTCATTTTTTGGTAATATTTTTTGTCAGTAAGAGACGGTCTGGAACACATTGCCATTGTTTTGTATTTTCGAAATTCATCAAATTTTTAAATGAGTATTGTATGCGAAAGTTCAAAAACTATACAAAAGCGTGAAGTTTCAAACGTTTCGGTAATAGATGGCATAACAATATAGAAATGCCAACACATTTGAGATATGATTAGAGTGATTCAAAAAAAAAAACCTTTCAGAAGCATAAATATTCCTGATCTGCGCCTGCGCCATCTTTTATTCCATCGATAAACTTGATGAAACGAATAAGAAGAAACAACAACAATAATAAATCAGTCACATAAAGCTGTTGGACAGTGAGTGTGGATGCATCTTCGTTCTTTCATTACACACTTACACATATCTCGCTGGTTAAATTAAGCTCAAAGATATGATGAGAGATCCTTGACTCTTCATATCGAAGGCGATCACACGTTGAACATTGAATTTGTGTTGCTCTGTGACATTTATAAGTAAGCATTACTTTGCTCATGAAATTGCAAGCACAGACATATCGAAAGCGGAATTATTTGCAGATTATTTTAAAAATCAGTATACACAGAGCGACAATATCGACTTGGATCAATTGCTGAATGGATGCGATGACATCTTGTTTGACATTGACATCAATGAAGTAGACGTGATGAAAGCACTACAAACGATCAATGTAAAAAAAGGAGCCGGCCCAGATGGTATTTCACAAAGGGAAAAGTACTAAATACATCTAATACCAGTAAAACGATCTAGTACAATAAAAATACCGAAAAATACCATGTAATACACTTTAGTACTACACATTTTTTAGAGCATTCACAAGCGATCTGATATTCATCTGTGTGAAAGAAAAATAATTTGAAAACAATATTTTTTGTATCACTCTTGCTTACAATTTTAATATTACAAAATAACTGAATCAATATCATAAAAATATGCCAACGGACAAGATTTTATATATATTTCTTCAACACACAAAATTTGTTAGTTTTGACATGTTAAAATCTAACCTAACTTCGGTCCAATATATTTTTTCATCTTCTGATTTGTGTAGAGATTTTGATTAAATATGAAATTGTGTCAGCTTCTTAGAACACTTCTCAAAAATGTAAAAAATATTTAACAAAATCAACAAAAATGTGTGCATTGAATTTTAATTATTTCGGTTTGCATGTGTCTCGTTTCTCTCAGTCAGTGCTTTAAAAATTCCTCATTACTAAGTCGTATTACTTGGTAGTTTTCGGTATTTTTATTGTACTAGATCGTATTACTGGTATTAGACGTATTTAGTACTTCCCCCTTGGTATTTCACCAAAATTACTGAAAAACTGCGCGCATACTTTGTCAAAGCCGTCAACAATGCTATTTCGTAAGTCTTTGAATCAAGGATGTGTTCCGGCAGCATTGAAAAATTCCAGAATTGTTCCAATATTCAAGTCTGGAAAAAAAAGCAGTGCATCAAATTATCGGCCGATCGTGATAATACCAACAATAGCCAAATTATTCGAAATTGTTGTGTATGACAAAATCGACACATTCGTTAATGCGAAAATCAGCCACAGCCAACATGGATTCGTGAAAAATCGATCAACCTTAACAAAATTATTATTGAAATATGTTTATCAGCATTTAAATCGATTTTCGGCAGCAAAATTCTCAATTTTTATCATAACATTTCGATATGCAGTGAATCGATACGAATTTGAATTTGTCATGTGCTGACAACTTCATTACGTTTGAATGAGATTTTTCTTCTGTCATGAACAACATATCTTGAGTTTTGATTCATCAAGTCGACAACATTTTTTTGCTATTGCACTATTTTGTAAAATTTACAATGCAATCAAAATGTCTGCCTTTTGGGATCTTATTGAAGAAAGCATCGCAGATAGTTTAAATTGTAAATCTGATACCCTGGTTGCAATTGCTCATAATTATTTGGCCATTCACGCTGGTTTTAAATGCATTGGGTTGGGAGAAGAGGTAAGAATACATTTTTTCATTACACTTAACGAAAAATAACGAACGTGTTTCGCAAGCAAGCGATTTTTTAAATGAAAAATGTGTAAATTGTGTTTAAATTGACAATGTATTCCTTTCAAATATAGCTGCAAGCGTTGGATGATATCGAAGGTCAATACAAATTGCCTAATAACTGGAACGTTAACACAACAAAATATGCACTTAGATACGTATTTGACGGCTTTGTTTACGTGTTAATTGCAACAGTTCCACATGGGTCTCAGCAAATTCATTTTGAATTGCAGGTAACTGATTAACTGATTTGGTCATTTCGCAATTGACTGACAATACTTGGTTTTTTAGACTGCTAATCCAGCCAATGATAGCACATCTTATACATTTGAATGGCCATTCGATCAGGTCATACAAATTAGAGGCCAATTGCAGCAGATATTTGCTAATAAACGCTGGACCTTGTTTGTTACTAAGTTGGCTGTTGCTATTCGTGTCGTTAAAGATGCTCATCCACCCAAATCGCCGACATATGATCCCAATTCACCCAGGTATAGAAAAAAACCACATCGTTTTTTGAATTTACGAAAAAATATTCTTCTGAAAAATCATGAAAAAAGGTCAACGACTAACACAGACTAAACAAAAGTAGTTCAACAACTTGAATAAAAAATAAAACTTCTACAAACAAACAACTTAACAGAAACGACTTCTATAAAACAACTTGAATCATAATTATGATGTTTAAACACATGGAACTGTGATTGACATCATCCGTATTAGAATTATTTGATTCCCTTTTTTGAAAATTTTTCTTTTTATGATCAATTTGAGTGAAGGGCAAATCACTTTCCAAATTTAATCTGGACAATGATTTTTCCTGTGATTTTGACATGCATTTGTATCAACATTGTACCAGAGTGCCACGGCATAAAACAGGTGCCCTTGTCTATCAATTGATATTATCAAAGTAGAATAAGTGCAGATGTTATATTTAATATTTATTCTTCTTTTAGTTTCAGTGTAAGCTCAGACACATCTACGCTAAGCTCATAGCCATCTAACTAATCGATGAAAAGCCCGCGTCAATAAAGAATGATGCAATTTACATGAATTCCAAATTGTTTAAAATTATCATCATTCGATTGAATTTATACTAAAATCTATTTCTCATAGCCTATATAATAAAATTCCAATGAGATGAAATCGTTTTAATACCGAATCGATCGATTGTTTGAGCAGTTTTTTGCACGGAAAGTGATAAATCCAAAAATTGAATATAAACTAAATTAAATTAGAAAACAAAATCAAAGAGAAATGTATAATAAATATTAAGTATAGGGAATTGTATAATGAACCATATTGTAAAAATACGAATAAATAGCGAGCTTCTACTTGTTTCATCTTCATCGTCTTCTGCAACGAAGCATTTTGTTTTAAGTCAGACATAAGTGTGATATTTTACGGGTGGTTTGTAAAATATGTATGTGCTTCATGGAACCTGGGCTAAGTTTACTGATTTGTTACATTTGGTTGAATAGAGTCACGTCGAGAATTTTCTGCACTGAATATCCCTACCTCTTTGGGTGTTAGACTATAGACTATGTGAATGTAGTATTTAGGAAATCTGGAACATCGTCAGATAAATCTATTCACATGCAATGGATGTATCAGATAAATTTTAGTACTTACATTGGTACACTACGATTCTGTGACTGAATTGTTGTATTAAACGAAAGTTGTGACTTTCGGATGGTACCTACTAAACCAAAGTGTGGTGATTTTTTTAATTCTTTTTTCTATTATATTTGTACTTATCAGAGCTACCATTTGCAATATTAAAGTTGGTTAAATTCGAATCGTTGTTTGTTTTATTTCAATTCAAAGTTCTATCAGCCGAAAAAAAAACCTTTTCTTCAAAAAGTTTATTCTTATCTCAGTTGAATACCAAAAATTTCGAAAAAATACCTGAACGTGATAGAGGGTAATCTTTCTGAAATTTACTTTTACAATTAGTATGTAATTTCATATCAGTCAAAAACTGGCATCGATATTTTTATTATTATTTTCACATTTGCTTACATACAATTCCAACAAATTTGTCTTTTGTTGTCTTTTTTTATGGTTTTAAAGCTACTTTACCACTTGATGCTAATGCATATACGTCTAATAAAAAATTATGGTGAATACACAAAAAACTAATAGAAATAAACTTTAAAAATGAAATGAGTGCCTGAGAATAAATGCATCAGACTTCAAAATAAAGTTTTATCGAAGTGCAACGTCTCAAAATATGCAGATGTGTTTTGTATTTAAAAGAAAATTGATTGACGAGTTTCACTCATTCATTCTCAGGCTGTTACAACTAACACATGCTTAAACGCTTAACTAAATTAATTACTACACATTTTGCCTGCTCTATTTTCAATTTATATAAATTGATTTGTTTTTACGTTAATTATTAACAGACAAAGAATAACTAGCATTAAATATTGTTTAGATGCGAATTATGTTCTTTTCTGTTGAGTTTAACTTATTTATGTTTTTAAAAAAACGCGCGTATGCAAAGTCTTTTTCATTATACTTTTACTCAGGTAATGTATATTCATTTAACGAACATGACGTTTTCAGGCCGCCAAAAAAAAATGCATATTTGTGTGTCATGTTGATTTAAACGTGGTTAAGCTTTAAATTAGAATGTAGGTTTTCTTATTTAAATGTATAAATTAGGTGAATAATTTATTTGTTGTTTTTTCTCTGCGTACCTTACAATATTATGTCAAATTTGAAATACATCTTTTTCATGTACTTCAAAAGTTAATTGGGCTATAAATAAATATTATCGATTAAAAAACTATTTTAAACTATCAAATATGTTTTATATAACGCGAGTATATAAAAAAAGTATGACAAACGAAAGAGATTGACTTATTGAGATGAGCAAAGAATGACCTCATCATCATTATCATCATATGGTCATGACACGTGCAAGTTTGTATTTCGACTAAGAAAATGATACTTTATATATTAAAAAAAAAAACTTTTTTAAGCGTAAAATTGAGTTAAACGAGGAAAAAATCGGCATCAGCAACTAAAAGATAATTTTTGTCAATTGATCTCGTTTTGTAAATGTATTTCATTCGTTGTTCTTTTTGTCTCTTTTTCCATGGGAAGCTACATTAAAACATACAGTGAATTTATTGATACAAGGACATGTCTCTCTTTCTCAGTAAAAATAGAACTTTCAATGTTCAATATTCTATGTTGCTTATTTATGAATATTTTATTATGTCAAAGAAAATTTCCTTTTTTGTCCTTATTTCTTGCGAATAATGAGAAAAAAAAATCATTAATCATTTGCTTATTATAAATTTAGTCTTAAGAGTTGGATTATCTGAATAGATCGAAGGTGTCAAGAATTATTTAAACTCCCATAAAATCCTATTTGGATCCCATGCGTACAAAGAATGTTGATAATGTAAGAATTTTTCCCTTTGGTCTGTTTTTTATGTTTTTCTTCTAAATTTTCTATTCTATATTTTACTCTTATTCGATTGCTGCAACGAACTTTTTCGACTTTTTGCTTTTTTCCATCTCATGCAAGGGCATAAACACTATTCCGCAAACTACCTTGTTGATTGTTTGGGATACGAATTGTAATGATGATATCATCTATCTTACATTTTAATTACATTCTTTGTCTGTGTCAGCTGATTCTATGTCAGCCGTTTCTGAATTCATTTGTTGAATGGCTGCCGCTAAAATCATTTCGTCGACTTGCAATGGTGTTCGGGTTGATACCTCTGAATACCTATGTTTTACGAAGAATTTTTTTTTTTTTAAATTAAAATCAAAGTTTTTTTTTATGAAAGAAGACTTCAATAAATAAAATGAAAAGTAACTCTTACTTGCAGGTCTTATATTTGTCCTGTATAGCTTGTTGTGGTGATTTTATTGCAGCTAAATGTGATTCGCTCAAGTGAAGAATGATGTCGGTCAATTTATGAATTTGAATGCTAGTAAAGTTCTCGAGACGTGATGACCAAATAGGCAAACCAAAATTTAAGCGGGCCAATGCAATTGCAGCTGCTGATATCATTGATGGAGTGTATTGCAAGTATGGTTCAGCTTCCAACAATGACAACTCACACAAGTACTACATTTGTGTGTGTGTGTGTGTGTGTGTGTGTGAGAGAGGAAGAAAATTGATTGAAAATAACACAATTAACAATTTGAAATTATAAATCGTTTACCTGTGCCATGCATTTTACATCTTTTGGGAGATCTTCGACAATTGGATATGCATTGAGAAATACCGACGTCGTTGGAACGCACAAGTCAAATGTTAACACTTTCAAAATTAGTTGTTCCATGCGTAATACTTGCTTTTTTGTGTACGTATTATCGGTGATGTAGACAAATTCACCAACATCTGGTGGATAAATTTCCTCATATTTGGCAGCAATAAACATAGCAGCCGTGCCGACCAACTGCAATTTTGCACGTACCACTGACATAACACTGAGGAAACGATCAATGTATGAAACGGCCAAACACAATGTCTCATTTTGTAAACGATACTCTTCGCCAACTTCAACGAGCCAATCAACCAAAATTGTGCGCATGGAATGACTGATGTCTTGCTGTTTACGCATATACAAAGGTTTTGGTCGGTGGCGCATTTCAGCCTCACGCAAATAATCCTAAAAGAAAATCAAACAAACAATAATACAATTTAATACTGTAAAATTGTAATGAATCTATAAAAGACTTTCATAAAATAACAAATAATTGTTATTGAAATCATTCAAGGCATCGTTCACATTCATTCTATATCTATATTAGAACACTCTAGAATAAAAACAACGTACAGAATGGTTGTTAACAACGTACTGATGTTGTTTTTATTCTAGAGCGTTCATTTCTTCGTTTGATATAACTTGAATGCAATAAATGTTGCATCTGTATTGTTTTTCTCTTTCACCACTTACCAAAATATCATCACGATACTCTTCAACTTCGAAGAATTTTTCGAGATCATCTTTAGCTGCAAAACGTTTGGACGATGTGGTAGAAAGTGCGGTGGTATTCGCATCAATCATTTGATCGTCAACAGTTAAAATAGATACATTTGCTTCATTTTCAATAAGAGATTTATCAATTGACATCGGCGATAAAATGTCTTGCATACATACTGGTGTCTCGACATCCTGTTTAATCTCTTGCAATGGTAATCTATGTAATATTTAAAAATATTATGTAACAAACACTAACAAGAAATAATTTGATAAAATTCATAAAATTAATTTTGCAGAATTCTACAATTAATTTAGACTATAGGCATACAAGAGTTTTTAAGTACATAAATATAAATTTTTTATTGGTTATTATTCTAAATTAAAGTGTAATATATGCAAACCTAATTCCAGAAAAACTGCAATTAGTAATAATGGCGTTAGCATGATCAACTTCGTCGTTTTGAGGTGGTTGATTTTCATCGGTGATTTGTGTGACATTGACTGTACTCAATGCACCAACAAATGTTTTGTACGTTTCTGTTGTGACCGTTTTGACATTGTTCACTCTTGGTACCACATTCTCGTTGTTTGTCTTTAAAACGGTACTTTTTCCTTGCATCACATTGAACGCCTATATGGCAAATAAAAAAATGATAAAGGTGAAAAAAAACTACTCGAAAAATAGCATACTTCCGATGAGTCTTGATTACAAAGTTTCTAGATGTTTAATAATCCAAAAATGTACAAAAAAAAAAAATTCGAAGAAAAAGATCAATTCGTAAATTAGAAACGATCCGAGGTATGCACTCTCAAAATATGTTCATGTAAAACAGAATGTGTGTGCGTCTCGCGTTTAAACTATAATTAATGTGCAATTAAAACATCACCAGAAAATGTGTGTCTTTATTAAAAATGACTCCCATTTGGTCCAAACAGTTAAAAAAAATCAATTTTGTTTCATATCAAATAATTTTTTAACGTAAATTGGAAGTAATTGTTTTTGTTTGCTTACCGTTTTTTGTCCATGCGTTGTATTGCCTGCAGCAATAAAAATTCGACCATTATCGCTGTTCACATTATTTAAAATTGCAAATGTAGATCGCAATGTTTGCTTTTCCAATTTTTGTTGATTAATTTTACCAGTAATTATGTTGCTGGTAGTTTTATGATGTTGGTCCTTTTTTTGGGCCACCGCATCCAAAACATTTTCAATATCTTCATGGATACGAAATGCTGTCGCCATTTTTTTAATTATCTGTTCTTCGCTGTTTTTCTCCTTTGTTGGATCTCACCAACTAACAGCGATTCGGTGTGTCGAAGTGTGTTGTTGTTGTTGTTGTTGGTGGTGGTAGTGGTGTTGTTGGTGGTGGTGTTCTTTTTCCTTTTTTCGTTCACAAACTTAATTTATGTCGATTGAAAACAGACAAATACGTAGAAATAAACTAACTTTTATATTGGTAAAGATAGTTTTGTCGTCGACAGTTTTTATAAAGTCAAATGCGCATAATTGTAGCACATACTGATATCAGAAAAACTAATGCATTGAATTTTTTTTTACATACGAAACTCTTATAGTTAATTTAAATTTGAAACAATACACAATCGAAACTCAAAAATGTTTCAAATAAGATGCGCATATGCGAGAGAAATCAATGTATATTTTTTTTAATTTGATGCTTATGCTATGGCTTCTCCAATACTCACTAGTGCGTGCTTCAAATCGGTTGTGTTTGAAAAAAAAATTCAAAAATGCTTTGCAGGACCATAGCAAGGTAAGAGCGAGAACAAATCACTCTGAAAACGCATAGCACAGCATATAAACGATAGAGACAAATATGCAGTTGAGAATATTCAACATATTTACACACATACTCAAACAACTCCACACATGCTATTGGAAGTGTGTACGCATATTACGCGCGTTCGAATTAATGCGCAAGCAGCTTTTTTCCTCTTTACGTCTCTTCTCCTTTACGTCTCTCTCTCTCTCTCTCTCGCTCTCTCTTTCTCTCTCTCTCTGTGTGTGTGTGTATGTTTGTGTATATATGTATAGGTATTCGTTCTACTGCTCGAATTATGACGTGAAACGCGTTCAAAGTCAGTGGTGAATTTTTTTTAAGAAAAGGAATACACAAAGGGAAATAATTTTTCAAGATTAAAAAAAAACATTTTTTTGAAAGACGAACCATTTTCAACATTTTATTTTTATTGCCCTTTTTTATACATACGAAATTAAAAACATGTCAAAATAAAGAGGGACGCTGAGAAATAGAAAAAGAAGGGATTGGCAGAAAAAAAATCTTTTTAAATGTTGCCATGAAACCATTTTTAAATGTAATTTTTTTCGAAATCATCTTCCTCCTTCAACGTATTTTATGAAAATTCAAATTTCAGTTTCTCTTACATATATTGTCACTGTCACAAACAAATACAGATACAGGAAATACAAGCGTGCTCATGAATATCAAATGACATTGACTCATACATATCTTCAATGCTAAAAATTCACGTTTGACTTTAATATAATTGTTAAAATCTGTCTTTAACATTTTCTTGGGCCTGAATAAAAAAAAAGTGAAATGGAAGAACAGTACAAGTATGTGTTATAGCTATCAATTAATTTCACATTTAATAGTTTTGAAAAAAAAAATCAACTTAACCTCACATGGACACAATTTGTTTTGTCTTTTGCCTATAGAATAATTCATCCTATTAAATATTATCGTAATTACATCGCACATGATATTCGGCCAGATGGCAGAGAGTTTGAGGCATTTCGACCGATCCGAATAAATGTCAAGTCAATTGGAACGGCCGATGGATCAGCCATTGTTAAACTAGGCAACACAACCGTAATCTGTGGTATTAAAGCGGTAAATATAATATGAAATTCATTTATAGTAATACGATCAATTTATTTTTATTCATATAAAAGCAAATTAATGGACATTTTCTGAAATTTACACATCCAGGAATTATCCGCACCAACTGTTGAGGAGCCGGAAAAGGGTTATCTCATTCCAAATATTGATTTAACACCACTTTGTTCACCAAAGTATCGTTCAAACAATACAAATGATGATGCACAAGTTTTAACATGCAACTTAAATAATTTAATCAAAGAAGCCAATTGGATTGATTTGAAAAACCTATGTATAGCCAAGGAACGACTCGTTTGGACTCTATACTGTGATATCACATGTGTTGATTACGATGGCAGTATTTTAGACGCATCGGTAGTTGCAATTTGTGCTGCACTAAGAAGTCGTAAGTAAGA
This sequence comes from Contarinia nasturtii, assembly GCF_009176525.2. Lineage (NCBI taxonomy): Eukaryota > Metazoa > Arthropoda > Insecta > Diptera > Cecidomyiidae > Contarinia > Contarinia nasturtii. Next base: position 13,684 of record NW_022197826.1, on the reverse strand, counting down.
TATTTAAAACGAACGATTTTTTTGTACACCAAGTTGCAGAGAAAATACGTTAAAAAGATTGACCCCTTCATCTTAATTTGCACAAAATCAAAATTTTATTGGTACATCGATCTACATAAAATATTGTTTTTTTTTTAGTTACATTGCCAAAAGTACAGTATGATGATGAAACCAACAACTATACAGTCCACAAAATTGACCGATCACCATTGAAACTGTCGGAAGTTTGTCCAGTTTGTACAACGGCCATGATATTTGATGAGTAATTATCTTCTATAATACAGAAAATTGTAATACAAAATATAAATTTTAGGGCGCAGATAACGAAAAAAGTTATTAAAATTCGCTTGTCCGCTTTTCATATTTCTCGAAAAAAAAAAATTGTAATTCGGAAAGAAAAACGATGATCTCAATTTTAAATTGATTGTATACTTTTGTTCCAGAAAAACAGTTTTTGCTGATCCAGATGCCGAAGAAGAAGAGTTGGCAACATCACTAATCACAATTGTAACGTGCAATGGTGAAATGTGTTTGGTATTAAAGCCAGATGGAGTGTCAATAAGTGATCGGCAATTCGAGGCTTGCCTCAAACTGGCATTAAATCGAGAAAAATCGATTTGTAAATTGATTTCATCGATTGTAGAAGAAAATTTAAAAAAAAAAAACAATTTTTGTTTTAAATATATATATTAACGAAATTAGTGTTCAAATAAAATCAAATTATTTATATATAAACAGGTATTCTTGGTATTTTAAGCCGGTTATTATTTTATTTTGTGGCTTCGTTCAATTCGGCCAAAATAAGTTGTTTGTAATAATCAATACCGCCTTCAATATTGGTAACCGTACCGTTTCCACAGACCTGAGGAAATATCAGAAAAAAATAATGGAAATATGGTTAACATTTTTTTTTTCAATAATGGAAAGGTAATATTTAATAGACACATACCCATAATTCTTTGCAAACCATTCGAATGAGACGTTCATCGTGCGAAACCAGCACAAGACCACCTTTGAATTCTGTCAACGCTTTGCCCAGTGCGGCAATTGTTTCAATATCCAAGTGATTGGTCGGCTCGTCAAGAATTAGGAAATTTGGTCGTGCCATACACATTTTGGCCAATGTGACACGTGATTTTTGTCCACCAGATAAACTGGCTACTAATTGTAAAGCTAAATCACCAGATATCCCAAAACCACCCAATTGACGTCGATACTCCTCAACGGGACGACCGGGGATTGCTTCTTGTAAAAGGCCAACGCATGTTGTATTCATATTCAATTGATCAACATGGTGTTGGGCGAAGTAACCAATTTTTAAGCCACGATGCTGTGATATTGTTCCACTTGTTGACGATAAAATGCCCATAATTATTTTTAACAGTGTTGTTTTACCTGCACCATTTTCACCAACAATACAAATTCGTGAATCTAAATTGGCACACAAATTTACACATGTGAAAATTACTTTGTCTTTATTGTATTTGAATGCAATTTCGTTGAGTGTCAACACCGGTGGATTTAGCGGTTCAACATCTGGGAATTTGATTACTACTTCGATTTCTTTTTCCACAGGTTTCAATTCAGGCCTGAAATTTGAAATAACGAAAAAATGTATGATTTCTTGATTTGAATTTTAACCCAATTTTCAGCAGAAGTTTTTTCTTCTGGCAAAAAAAATCAATCAACATGTCGTAAAACACTAACAATTTCTCCAGCATTTTGATCTTGGACTGTACACTAGCCGCGCGATTGGCATTATATCGAAAACGATCAATGAATTCTTGTACATGTTGTCGATGCGCTAATTGTGCTTCAAATTCACGACGTTGCGATTTTAATTTTTCGGTACGTGTTTTATCAAACTGCTCATAGTTTCCACGATAAACATCGATTCGTTGTGTATGCAAATGAAGAATATCAGTTGGAACGGTGTCCAAAAAATTGCGATCATGAGACACAACCAGAAGCGTTGATGGCCAATTTTGTAAATAATTTTCCAACCAAATGATTGCTTTTATACTGCAAAAGAAAGTATATTCGTTAATTATTTTTTGGTTTTAACAGATGAAATATGTATACGGAAAACATACTCCAACATGTTAGTTGGTTCGTCAAGCAACAGTAAATCGGGCCGCGAAAATAGGGCACGAGCTAATGCTAAACGCATTCTCCAACCGCCTGAAAAAGTTTTTGTTGCACGTGCTTGCATATCTTTATTGAAACCTAAGCCATTCAAAATAACAGATGCACGAGCTGGTGCTTTGTCAGCGTCAATATTTTCAAGGGCCGCATATACTTCAGTTAGTTTTTTATTGAGTTCAGGATTTGATGAGCCTACATTGATTTCGATATTAATTTTCTTTTCTTCTGCTAACAATCGTGTTCGCTCAAAATCACATTCGAGTACACTTCAGTTGAAAAAAAAAGGAATCAATTCAAAACCGATTAACAACTTTTTTTAATGCTCGTTAATTAAAAATACGAAATGTACCTATTCAATGCGGTCGTATCATCACCGATAACCTCTTGTTCTACATGTAATATCGATATATGTGCTGGGATTTGTAATTGTTTTCCCGAAATCATTCGTAACAACGTAGTTTTACCAAGTCCATTCCGTCCAACCAAACCGTATCGTCTGCCATGCGCCAATAGTAAATCAGCATTTTGTAGTAAGACTTTATTACCAAAGGAAACATCAAAATTTTCTATTCGAATATCCATGGAGCGATTTGTGCCTTTTGCATCCATTTGGCTTTCCTTCTTATTGATGACTTGTGATGCGGTGGCCGTTTGTAATTGCAATGGCATTACAGGTGCTTTTGGCGCTTCCGATCGTTTTTCCTGTTTTTGTTGTAATTTTTGTTGTGCCTTTTCCAATTTCTTCGAGTCAACTTTCTATAAAATAATTAAAATTTAATAATAAAAGTATCATTCAAAGTAAAATTAGATCACTTACCAAATTGTCATCACGATTTATTACCTGGAAGTTCACATAGAAAAGAATGTAAGTAATGGATATCAATAAACTTAAACAGGAACACATGAAAATGAAATTTCAAAAGAAAGTGAATGTATTACCCAAATGCTAGACACATCGGTTACATTAGTTATATTATTGGCAGCCATCTCGGCAATATTTATTGGTGCATCAAGAACTTTTTGGGTGCCACTCTTCTTGTTCTCGCTCGGTTTCATCAAACACAGCAATTGCTCACATAAATCCCTGCAAACGATTTCTTTGATAATTATTCCGTCTCTTCTTTTTTGTAATCCAACGAATTATTCGTTACCTGATATCATTTTCGGACTTTTCTTCTGACACTTCATGCAAAATCGCACCAATTGCATCATATAAGTCATCGCTGCTGTCAAAATCGTCCATTCCGCTATCGAGTACACCTTCGATATATTGTTTCATTTCATTGTCAATCGATGGAAACTCTTGCTTTAAAAGACTAGCACACTTGGCTGTGGACATTGTTGAATTTATTTATTTTTTATTTTTTTAATAAAAAATCCTCAATTCTTTCAATTCAAATTCTTTTATGATTGAACTTTAAAAAATAGTACATAAACATCTACTCCAAATTAATATATACACAAAGAGCAAGATTCTAAATCACTTGGTACAATGTTCTTATTGATACACGAAATATTAACCGAAAGTTCTAAATTTGTGTATCTTTTCAGTGAGTTGCGAGAAGTAATGAATTCCTTTTTCAATAATATTAACTCATCAAAGAAATTTCATCGATAATGTCTCACTTATGCCAAAATTCATTAAGAAAATTAGATGTTCATCAAAACTTTCTAAGCAATTTAAGAGGTCTTGCACATGGAAAGCGAAAACTTCATATTGTCATCAATTTGTTTACATGTATATGTATTCATTTTTGACAGTTGTGCGATGTGTCAATTTTGACAACTATGTTTGTAATTTGAAAACAACATAAAATAATTTTTTTATTTGTATGAGAAAGATGAAGAAATAAAAATGAAAAACGATCGCACTGCTTGTGGTTTTGGATTTTTCTTTCTAGTTTGTGTGTGATAGATACTAAACTGCATTTCAAGTTTAATCGCCATTGCTTCTTCCTATAGGTGTTTATAGAAACTTCGTAATCGCGAATCTGATTCAAATCAACCCCGGATGTTCATTCCATCTGTCATTTATCATTAATTCCCATTAATATTAGATTATAATAATTATTTTAATATTCAATTATAATATTTCACGATCGAGATATGATCGATCGAATTCATACCGTTTTTTATGAGCAAACACAATTGACTTATAAGACATATTTTTTGAACAAATAAATCGAATTGTTACATTTTATTCACGGAAAATCGACGTCTAGCAAAAAGGAATATAATCTACGTGTTTTTTCCTTTCAATTCACGGAAAATAAATATTTCCCATTTCATTTGTTTTTTTTTTGTGATTCTTCCTTTACAGTGCCCTCTATGGGAATAGTTTATCAGTTTTTTTTTCATTGCTATATATGATGTATGTATGTATGTATATATTTCTCTTGCTGTCACATAATCACAATAATTTGTTGAACGACTTTTCAAATATTGGTTTAGTATAGCCGGTGTTTTATCACTTAAAACTATACATAAAAATATCGTGATGACTTGTTTTTGCGAGTACTAGTGAAGTGAAGATTAATAATAAAAATGCACATTGAATGAATAAATTGTCTTTGTTTTGAAAGGTAAAAGAAATTACAAATTCATTGCTAAGATCGAATTCATTGCTGAAATGAATTTTTTAATTTGACTAATGATTGATGAACAAAACAAAACTGGTTTTCTGCTTCAATTTCAATCGATCGACGATCACAAGAATTCGCACATAAACATTTATATCCATATTTTCGATTTGAAAGCGAAAGAAATTTGTCCATCTAAAACGTTTACATTTTTTTTTTCAAATTTCTTACATTTTAGTTGGCTATCTGAGAAGTGTGTAAGTTTTTGACTTTCGAAACGCAATTAGAAACACATTAAACCAGAAATTATCATGAAAATGTCTTCTCTGAATGTGCTAGAAATTGTATGCGGTCGCAATTTTGTTTTTGACATTCAATTTCTTCGACGTTTTTATTTAATTGATTACGGTTTAAATATTCACACACTTATTTTTCCTTGTCTGTTGGTCAGTGATTGTTAAAAGGTTCGATAATATTTTTTCAGCAATTATATTAACGTCTACTAACGATTTATTGATTATTGAATTCTATATATATTTTTAAAATAATCCACTGTATCATTTATTCTCAGGTATTCAACGAAAATGTTGCTTCGAAATAGCTTTAATAGTCATTTTAACATGTTATTAATTTAGTTGTTTGAATTTACTGTGTTTTACGTTTGCATTATTATTAAAACATTAATATTATAAATAATCAAACAATTCTCAAAAAATATAAAATTCATTGGATTAAAATGAACCTCACTTCAAAATGACACAGTTTTATTATTATATACAAACTTGCATATTAGACGAAATTAAAAAAAAAAGTTATATGGTAGAATGTAAACACTTAATGGAATAAACATTTGGTTTAATGAAAAATGAAAAGTTTCAGTTTCAATTAAAACCTCAAATAAGCTACAGTTTACATAGAGCATACATGGGCACGGGGGGGGGGGTGTAAGCCCGGATAACCCCCCCTTAAATCGTCCGAGATACCCCTATTGAATTTTTGCTTGGTTAAGTCAATTTTTTTTAAAATAAAATCCAAAAAAAACCGCCTGTGTCCGCTCGATGATGAATAAAAATCCAAAAAAGTAGCATACATGTTATCTAATCAGCATCCGTTTTTCAATCCATGCGCAAAAGCAAGACAAAACGACAATATTTCCGCATCGAAACGTAGCTTTCGATTCTCATAGATTAATTTTAATTTAAATGCCTAAATCATTTCATTTGTAAATCATCTTTTTTTAGACGATAACCATGCGTCGCAATTTGACTAGCCTGTTCAAATTCATGTTGTTGTGTGCACTGATGGTTTTTTTGACAATATTTCTATATAAAACATTCTTTTCATCATCACATCATCGATATGACGACGACTATGACGAAAATCTCATGCATTCATTTGCCAGTGCAAGGCGTTCAATTCATCCTCGACAAGGTTCATTTTTTATGAATAGTGTAAAAAATGAGGTATAATCACTTAAAAATTACTATAGCCATTACTGAAGAATTAAAAATTGCTATTCCATTCTTTTTACCCTAGTTAAAAAATGTTAAACGATTGAAAATAGATTGGCACGATTATAAATTGATTGAAGCAGAAAAATTACGACATGGTATCGGCGAACATGGTATCGCCGCATTTATATCACCAGATTTGGAAGACGAACGCAAACAACTATTTGATCAAAACGGATTCAATGCACTGCTTAGTGATAAAATTGCACTTAATCGATCTGTTAAAGATATTCGCCATAAAGAGTGTGTAATTTTTAACGATTCTCATGATTTAATATTTAATTAATTTTATTTTATTTAAACTAACTAGCTGCGCAAAATTGAAATACTTAAAAGATCTGCCAACCGTGAGCATAATTGTTCCATTTTTTAATGAACATTGGAGCACACTTTTACGTACAGTTTACAGCGTACTGAATCGATCGCCACCAGAGTTGATTATGGAAATTATTTTAGTAGACGATGCTAGTAATAAGCAATTTTTAAAGAGAAAACTCGATCAATATGTTGCAAAATATTTGCCAAAAGTCAAAATTATTCGGTTGAACGAAAGATCAGGGTTGATAGTGGCACGTTTAGCCGGAGCTAAGGGTATAAAACAAATATTAATACCGAAAAACAAAATAAATAACAACCGTAATAATTTTATCTCTTCTCCAGCTGCGAATGGTGACGTTTTAATCTTTTTAGATTCGCACACCGAAGCGAGTACAAACTGGTTACCACCATTACTGGGTAAATTAATCTAACAAAATAGTTGTAATCTATTTGTACGCGAAACTGCTATTTCTCTTGTTTTAGAGCCCATTGCTGAAAATTATAAAGTATGCGTGTGCCCATTCATCGATGTTATTAGTTACGATACTTTCGAATATCGAGCACAAGATGAAGGTGCGAGAGGTGCATTTGATTGGCAATTTTTCTACAAACGGCTACCTTTACTGCCTGAAGATTTAGCGCATCCAACGCGACCATTTAAAAGTCCAAGTAAGATTGAATGAAATACTCTTAGTCCGATATTAAGTTTATATTTTACGTTACATCGCATTTTTAGTAATGGCTGGCGGGTTATTCGCGATAAGTGCGCGATTTTTCTGGGAATTGGGAGGTTACGATGATGGATTGGATATTTGGGGTAAGGTTTTAAAAAATACGTGAAACTCTAAAAGTTTTTTAAGTAAATATATATATTTCAGGTGGTGAACAATATGAGTTAAGTTTCAAAATTTGGCAATGTGGGGGAGAAATGTATGATGCTCCTTGCTCACGTGTTGGACATATTTATAGGGGAGGTGGTGTACCACAGCCAACTGGAAGAAGAGGCGACTTTCTGCATAAGGTGGTCGATAGTTTTTCATTGGTTTTCAATTTCGACTTATTCATGTTCTTTCTTTATCTCAGAATTACAAACGTGTTGCGGAAGTTTGGATGGATGAGTATAAAGAATATTTATATCAGCGTAATCCAGAAAGATACGAGAGTATTGATGCCGGCAATTTGACAGAACAAAAAGCAATACGTGAAAAACTGCAGTGCAAATCGTTTAAATGGTTCATGGAAGAAATTGCATTTGATTTGCTAAAAAAATATCCATCGGTAGAGCCGCCTGATTTTGCCTCTGGAGTTATACAAAGTGAATCACATCCAAATCAGTGTGTCGACTCATTGAATCATGGTATTGGCCAAGAGTTCGGCTTATACACGTGTGCTGAAAATCATAGACGACCGCAATTAAATCAATTTTTCGTTTTATCTTGGCACAAAGACATAAGAGTACACGGCACAACAAAGTGTTGGGATGTTTCAACGTCATATACAAACGCACCAATTATCTTTTATGATTGTCACGGACAAAAAGGAAATCAGCTCTGGAAATATAACATCGTAAGAATTACTTATTATATTTTGGATTACATATATTTTTTTCGAATTTTACGTTTCGTATTCGATTAAATTATCTTAACGTGTCTGTAGGAAAAAAAGTGGGTTCAACACAATGATCGGTGCTTGGACTTTGATGCAAAAACCATGAAAATCTTTGTAAACCAATGCGATGCCAATAATCCAAATATGATGTGGAACTTTGGTTTTGTTAACACAACAGCGCTACGTCAGTTTGATCAAATCAATACATAAAATTGCAAATCTATACATACATCAATACATTTTTCGTTGTGAATTATCATCAATTATTATTATACTAAGTCAAATATAAAGATATTTTTAATTAAAATACAAGCATGCATGAATCCAAGCATTATTACTATTAAAATGATGTATAGATGCCAACATTGAACATATTTGCTAGTCAAATGGAACGTAGATTCTTACACATTTCATATCGAATACCAATTCAAATCTAACTATTCATCTAGTGAACAAATAAAAAAAAAACAATAAAGATTCAAAATTTAAATTGTTTCGATTTATGTGTCATCGTTCTTTAAATTTTGGTGGTGTATCCCCCATTTCATCCCATCATATGAAGACATCAAGATATATCTCACAAATAATTCCGAGAGTCATCGATCAGGAGTAGTCATTCTCAATGGGCATTCGATCACTGCATTGCAATCAATTGAACGCAATGTGTATGTATAAAATATGTTGCGCTCCTTATTAGGGATTGAACTACAGAGTGCAAAGCACTCAACAGAAGACTCGTCAATCTGGTGGCACCGCTCTGAACGTGCGGATGGTTATATAATAAACGAAGTTAAAGAAGAGAGAGACTCACCAAAAGTTTGCGACTCAAACCGAACAAAACGCACGGATGTTCACGAACACAGCAAATCTCCCCCGTTGGAGTCACAAAAAGCAAAATGGAGCGAAACACACACTCTTATAGAGAGAGAAATAATTAATAGAGATCAAGAATTGGAAGGCAATAAAGAACTATCGAAATGTAAAAGAGTGAGAATTCCAGAATAAAGTGATAAGATTATAAATAACAATTTTAATAACAATGTGTTTAGAGAAAAAATCCGTGAAGGAATTAAAAAGAAAGAAAGCCTAGTTTCGGAAACAGTGATGCTGCTGTTTCCATCATCAGCGTACGAACTAGGTCTTCACCATAGAGGGTCTTAACTGAAGTTTGTTATCAACCAACTATAGCTACATACAAATTAGTTTTACAAATCATCAACTGAAGTGTGTTATAATGATTTGTCATAAATTACTTTTGAAGTTAAGAGAAGTAAACAACAATATGAGCAAGGTTAATGACTGAAGACTGTCCAAACCATACTCTGTTGTAAGAGAAAGACACAGTGATGCAGTAAACAAAACGACTGGTGAATAAAGCCTCAGGATTGGTGAGATCGAAACCCAAATGCATGCTTGACTCACTATCGTAGAGTGGAGAATATGAGAATAAGCGAATGACTAATTAGTTTAGCTATTCATGTTCGTTGTGATATATGTGTTTTGCCAACGCCTAAGCACCATTTGGAATAAAGTGAATGATTTTTGTTTCAAAAAATTACTTTAAAAAAGTATATAATTTGAAAAACGTACATTTAAAATAGATTGGAGTGCGGTCGAACGAACATTTTTTTCATTTTTTTTTTTTTCAAATTTTTTTCTGTGAATTTCTTCAATTAAAGCATCCAAATTAAAGTCGATCAAATTGTGTGTGTTCAATCGCGTTTTATGTGCGTAACCGATAGAAATAGTCGAAAAAATGTTGCATTCAAACGATTTAATTAAAATAGTGTCAGCTATGTTGAATTCCACATTTCGTGTGTCAAATTCGCTGTGCTTAATTTTAATAGTATGCATTTTAATTGACGTGCAACCGTTGCCTGCCTTAATCCTAGAGAACGAGAACAATAATAATATTCGTTTGAATAGTCATGGGTTCGAATTGACCCAGGCGAATAATTTATTGCGTCAGGAGCAAGTGCAAAAAGTGTGTGCCAATTTAAAATCACGATCAATTTTCGAAGACATAGCTGACATACCAGACGATCAACTCGATCACATGATAATCGATAATAAACACAAGTTTCTCTATTGTTACGTGCCAAAAGTTGCATGTACAAATTGGAAACGTGTTTTAATGTTGATGACAGATCAATGGAAAAATGGCACCGATCCACTGAAAATACCGGCCGCATTGGCCCATTCGGCCGGTATTTTTCGTAAATTTAATGCGTTAACACCGAACGAACGTGAAACAGTTTTAACGCAATACACTCGTTTTATCATCGTTCGTCATCCATTCGAACGCCTATTGTCAGCCTATCGCAATAAACTCGAAGGAAATATGCCAAGTGCTCGATACTTCCAAGAGCGTATTGGTCGACAAATAATTAAATCATTTCGTTTAAATGCAGCAACCGATTCGCTAAATCGAGGTCATGACGTCACATTCAATGAATTCATTATGTATCTGTTAACACCTGAACTAAGCATGAACAATCAAGCAAATCAATCGTTTTATTCGTTTAACGAACATTGGGAACCTATAAATAAGTTATGTCATCCTTGTGCAATCAAATATAATATAATTGGAAAGTATGAAACACTAATTGACGACTCAGCACTTGCATTGCATTTGGCCGGTGTTAATATCACCTTTCCGACGAGTCAACGTACATCGGGCACTAGTGAATTGTTGCGTGAATATTTTAATCGAATTCCGGTTAGCGTGACGAAAAGTCTATATAAATTGTACGCTGTTGATTTTAAATTATTTGGCTACAGTTTGGAAGATGTGCTCGGTTATGAACTTGAATAATTATCATAACGAATATGCAACGATGCACACACGATTTTTGTGAGCAAATAAGAAAACAGGTATATTCCATAGAATGCAGATGACATGTACTGATACGATAACACATTTGACCATTCACACAAAAAAAAAAAAACATCTTAAAAGATGAAAAAACAATTTATTTTTTGGTTTTTCACACTTTTTTTAAACTATTTTGAGATTCTATTAAATAACTTTTCTTAATTCTTTTAATTAACACTCAATACTAAAGCGAAATATTCCATTCTAGTTTTTTGTTAGAGAAATAATTGTTCATTTTATTCATCCATTCTTTCTTTTTTTGTTTATTCGCAGGTTGAACGATTGGTAGATCGTGTTTCAACATCAACGCTGCTCGAAGATCGCCGTGATGCATGTCGTGCTCTAAAATCGTTGTCGCGTAAATTCCGTGTTGAGGTTGGTGCCCAAGGAATGTCAGCACTCGTACAAATCCTCGAAATGGATCGCAGTGATTGCGAAATTGTTGGCTATGCCCTGGACACGCTGTGCAATATAACATCACAAGAGCAATTCGACGAAGAAATGGACAATCCCACGGTGTCATGTATGTTAAAACATATGCATAGCATAAAAATGATGTACCTTACAAATTAAAAAAAAAACCTATATGTAAACTGTTGTTGTCTTTTTCTTTCTCTTCAAAACAGCAAACATTGGCGAACAATTCACCGAAATGTTTATAAAATCACCCGACAACGTGACGACCGTATTAAGTTTTCTCGAAGAAATTGATTTCAAAGTACGATGGCCGGCAATCAAATTACTCACATCACTGTTGGCCAATCGTCATAAAGACATTCAAGAAATAATTTTAGTGAGCCCAATGGCCGTGTCAAAACTAATGGATCTATTAGTGGATACCCGTGAAGTGATCCGAAACGATGCTCTTTTACTGCTCATTGAATTGATCAAAGGAAATGCAAACATACAGAAAATTGTTGCATTCGAGAATGCATTCGATCGATTATTCGATGTGATACGTGACGAGGGTTTTTCGGATGGTGGAATCGTCGTGGAAGATTGTCTCATTTTAATGATTCATTTATTGAAAAATAATTCAAGCAATCAGCAATTTTTCAAAGAAGGTTCCTACATCCAACGATTGGCTCCGATGTTAGTGCTTCCACCAGAGCTCGATGAATCCGGTTGGACACCGCAAAAAGTATCAAATATGCATTGTATGTTACAAATTGTCCGTGCTTTAGTTAGCCCAATCAATTCACAGATCATCATAACATCGTGTCAAAAAACAATGCGAAATTGTGGTTTGTTAGAAACACTGTGCAAGATTTTGATGGGAAGTGGTGTGCCATCAGACGTTTTGACGGAAACAATAAACACAGTTGCCGAAGTAATTCGGGGTGATAATGAAAATCAAGAATATCTCAATTCAATTTTGGCACCCAGTAATCCACCGCAACCGGCCATCGTTGTTCTTCTCATGTCAATGGTAAACGATAAACAACCATTGACACTACGCACTGCCGTATTGTATTGCTTCCAGAGTTTTCTCTATAACAATCAAATTGGCCAAATAAAATTAGTTCAAACACTATTACCAACAACAGCAAGCGTTACATCGTTCACAGCCGGTCAATTGTTGTGCGGCGGTCTCTTCAGTTCGGACGCTTTGTCGAATTGGTTTTCGTTGGTTTCTCTCATGCACGCACTCATTGGAAACAATGAAGAGAAACAACAATTGCTTCGTGTTCTTTTGGCCACATCACCGGGCAGTGAGCCAATTTCATTACTTCAACAATGTACAACTCTACTGCAAACCAGCAACTACAAACTTCAATCGAAACTTGGCATTTTGATGTTATTGTGTACATGGTTGCACGATTGTCCATTGGCGGTTAAAGCATTTCTCAATACACCAAACACAACGGCCTATCTCATCTCACAAATCAGCGCCAATGAACATGACGACAATGAATATTTGGTGCAGAGTCTGTGCGCCTTTCTCATGGGCATAAGCATTCAATTCAACGATAATTCCGTGCAAAATTCTCGACGAGAAGACTTATGCCAACTAGTTAAGAAACGAATTGGATTAGAAACATACACGAAGAAATTGGGCGAAGTTACAAAGCATGAAGCATACAGTCGAGCCGCCAAAGTACCACAGATTCGAGCCAAGGGCGCTTCGGAACTACTATTAGACTATGAATTTTGCAAACTAATTAAGAATATTGAAGGTAATTTTACTTTTTCGCACCAGCTAGTGTGAGAAAGGTATTTTTATTGACTTTTTGAAATAAAGTGAAAAACTAACGTCAATTTATTGGCTGTGTAGTCATAATTTTGCTACATAATTTTTTTTCAAAATTTATTGTTTCAATTAAGTGTAGAGGAAGTGTAGGTAAGTGTACAACATTTTGTTTCGAAGTGTACCTGAATTTTTTTTTCAAAAAATCGACTTCATTTTTTTGGGGTCCTCATAATTTTGCCCGGGGTAGCTATTTTCTAAATCCAAAATTTTATGTAATGTATTATGGTCTTAAAAAAGTGTACATTAAGTGTAGGTAACAATTTTGCCTTCACATACGATATTACTATGAAATTAAGTGATTTGGCCATACCAGCCTTATATGAGGGGCGGGGAGTACCTAAACTGAACATTTTCAAATTAAGTGTACGATGATTTTGTGAAAGTGTACAGGCTTGAA
>NW_022197825.1:0-1552 GCF_009176525.2 Contarinia nasturtii | reverse complement strand
GCAGCACGAAAAGTGAAGCTGAACAGAGTCCAACGTAATAGAAGAATCGAATTTGCTCGTTTCATGCTCGATGATCTCACTGAATTCGATCGAATTATTTTCTCAGACGAAAAATCATCTGAATGCATATGTTCTGAATAAATGGGAAGATTTGCGCAATAAACAAGATTTTTTCCAGAATCTATACAATGGATTTCATGAACGTTTGGAGTATGTTTTATTGAATGACGGCAGAACATATCATTACATGAAATGATTTTGTGCATTCTGTAAAAAAGCTACCGACCTAATATATGTATGATATAAAATTTAGTGTCTGTGTATTTCATTACTCTCCCGATGGGAAATCGGGAAAAATAAGCTTTGTGTTCAATACTACTTTTTGACCTAAAATAACTGCCGGTAAATCTGTAACATACTAAACGTATGTATAAGTTCATACCCTAGAGAATTAATTTTTATCGCTCTATCGATTGGCATCGTTAGTTTATACCCCTGGCCCTTCCTACTCCCTTTGAGGGGATTGTCGTTTTTTTCCTACCAAAATTTTGCCCGGTGCCGATTTGAGTGCTTTGGGGTAGAAAAACACCCTATACCATATACTCAAAATATTTTTCAATGCTCCATCGATTGGCATCATTGGTTTTTTTGCCCTAAACCCCTTATTTATGGGGTTTACTATGGGGTATTTTTGTGAGACTGGGGTCGGGGAACATCGGGAAAAAACCTCGAGGGTAGGGGTGATTGGAGGGCAGCTACCGCAAAACATTTCTCTCATCATTCTGAACAACTTTGTAGTACATCATTTTTTGATCCGACGATTAAATTAGGGTCAATAAAAGTCGGGGATTATAAGTGGGAGAGGGTCTAGGAGAGGGTATATAGGAGATAGGGGGCTTTGGGTAAAAAACCAATGATGCCAATCGATAGAGCACTGTAACCTACCTTTGATGTATGGAACACATCTTGAGGTTCCTCCTGCCCCAAGGACCTTAAATCGGGGTCGGCATACTGGAACCAATTGGGGTAAAGAGGAGTTACGGGGTCAACACCAATGATGCCAATCGATAGAGCGATAAAAATTACATTAAGAACTACACATTCTCCACTCCAAAAACCCCAACTGAGCGTTGCAAAAAATAAATCCCGCCCCCTACCCATGTATGAGGGTATGAACTAATACATACGTTTAGTATGTTACAGATTTATCGGCAATTATTTTAGGCCAAAAAGTAGTAGTGAACACAAAGATTATTTTTCACGATTTCCCATCGGGAGAATAATGAAATACACAGACACTAAATTTTGTATCATGCATATATTTGGTCAGTAGCTTTTTTACATAATGCACAAAATCATTTCATGTGATGACATGTTCTGCCGTCATTCAATAAAACATACTCCAAACGGTCACGAAATCCATTGTATAGATTCTGGAAAAAATCTTGTTTATTGCGCAAATCTTCCCATTTATTCAGAACATATGCATTCAGATGATCTTGATCGCGTTTAATGAGAGGAGAACGTGTTTTTTCAAAATATGCCCAAACCA
>NW_022197824.1:0-3694 GCF_009176525.2 Contarinia nasturtii | reverse complement strand
GTTTTCGGTAGAATTTTTAGACATTTTTTTAAGTCTGGAAAATTGAAGACTTTTTGAAGGCATTTTTTGGAGTATTTCAGTTAAAATGATTTTTTGAATGGCTCTTTCTCTCTTTCTTTCTCTCGCTCACTCTCTTTCTAAATAAAATTTTCACACAATCGTGAATTCGTTAATTCCGGATAAATTCTACACAAAAACTTTGAATTTTGATCAAAATTCTATTGGTTTTTTAAACATTTTTTTTTTGGAAATTTTCGGATTTACTTCCTGATTTATTTATGAAAAATCTCCCGATATTTCAAAATATTAATTTGTTTCTTGCATGGTGTCACTGTCGAGCGGTTTTTCGGAATTTCACATACGTACTTTAGTTTTTTTTACCGCTTTGAAATTTATGCGAAAAAATTATTTTCTGAAAATCATTTGTTCGGATTTTTGATGAAAAAAATTTCACCATGATGTTGAAACAGAGTAGAAATCAATATTAAGATCGTTTCATTTAATATTCATTCACTTTCCATTTGTACTTTTACCATTTTTAATTGATTTTTATTACATCTGAAAGAAATTTAATTTTCATTCTTTACCACTTCGAACCAAAGAAATGGCAGAGTATCAAATATCATGTGAAATTTACTTTCATTCAATGGGCCGGCCGTTAATAAACATTACTTGCACAGCTCATATCCGCAAAATACCAAAATTAATCGGTTAATTTACATAAGATTTTTTATTATTTTGTTATTTTTTTCAAAAAATTTTCCACGCACGACATTTTCTGACAATGGACTGAGGTTCATTGGCCAATGAATTGACAGAGAGAGAGAGAGAGAGAGAAAGAGAGAGAGAGAGAGAGGTAAATAGATAAAAGGAGAAAGAAGGAGTGAAAAAAGCAGAAAAGACCCCGAGAAGCGAATAGAAAAAAGGCGCCAAACAGTGCCGAAAAAAGGTGATTTATTTTGGCTATCGCGCGGTGAAAGTAATTGCTTTAAGAAAATCGTTAGATTGAAGCCTTTCAAAAATTGAATGAAAAATGTTGTTCGCATATAAAAACGAGACCTTTTCCATTGCTCTTAAAAGCATCGCTTTGCAAATAATCGTTCCATTTGAATTTCGTAATTGAATAATGTAGTGTGGCATGAAAAACAATCGATGAATTATGCGTTAAATGCCAATCGCGTCGATAAACAACACGGCTTAATGTTTAAAAAAAAAATAATAATACAAAACTTGCACTGGAACAATTGAAAGTCACACACACAAAAAACCAACAATAAATCGTCTATTCGAAAACGAACGAAGAAAAATCGAGTGAAAATCGGCGTTTCGACGTGGATGTGTTAATAAATTATGTAAATTGTCTGACGAAGGCGTTTTGACTTAAGAAGTAGATAAGAACGTGTAATTACACATTGAAATGCGCGAGCGTCGCATGAAAAAAAAAATAATTGAAATCTCAATTGGAAACGTGCCTATCGATATTCTATATATATTGTGCAGTCATTATGTTTCTCTTTGTGTGAATTGAAAACGATCAATTTAATTGATTTCTTTTTAAAGGCAACACTTATGCGGTCATTTACGGGAAAATTTATAGCCACCATGATCGAGATTATCATTTAACACCGTGTGATCGAACACCGAAAATCGACAACAAATCGCAACGGATCATCATAACAAACCGTATCAATTGAGAAGTTTTAATCTTTTGAAAATGGAAATTTTCTTGAGTAATCAGATGATAGACAGCGACACGGCCACAGAAGCCATTTTTCGACGTTATTTTTGTGTGTGTGTTTGACAGCTTAAGACAAAATCACTTTCTATTGCGATGGGAAGCGTATATTTCAGCCGATTAGTGAATGGTTTTAATCGATTTTTTAAATCAACGCGCTAATCGATTGATCAAACACACAAGAAAATGCAAAAGACCATTATTTCAAATTCAAAAAGCGAAACCCGGCGATTATCTTCGAAACGAATCATCAAACGGAGACGATGAAGATATGAATGAAAAATGTACGTCTATTTCAACAGATCAAGCAGCAAGTTTTTGCTTTAAGAAATGTTTTCAATGGACGCGGTTCATTCAGTTTTTAGACACATCTGCTTGAAATGCATCGCCGATGACAGACAACGTCTAATTAGCATGTTCAACGCGTCGCACCTTCGACTTTGCTGCTAACAAACTTATAGACCCGTGAGTGAACATGAACAAAAACCATTACCAACGACGGCAACCGCGGCGGAGATGGTACTTTTTTTCGGTTTACAAGCTATTTTATAGCATATTGTTTTTATAATTCGCAGCAAAACATGGAAAGAGAGAAAAAAAAATGTAAACGGAACCGCATTGAATTCCAAAGCGAAATTTTGTCGTTTTAATTTGCGTACGAAGCCTGGCCCTGTATGTGGTTTTTAATGAGTCGTCACAAAATGTGAATGAAAACGCATGTAATTGTCGCACATGTTGTAACATTCATTTCGTTTCTTTGTTCACCTGGAATGTCGGAATATTTTGTGCAAACTAATAATTACACCATGAAAATGAGAGAAGAAAAAAGAGTTTGAACATGATTCTTCCGTTCAAACGGCGCAACAGGTTGATTTTTATAAAAAAAAGTTTGGAACGATGTTTGGACCGATCGAAAAAACACTTTGCGGTCTCTGTTCGCATCTGGCGTTAATTGAAATTATTTTGCGGACGCTAAAAGAGAGCATTTAAATTTTACCGCTAGCCAATTGTAAATTGTGTGTCTTTATTTTGCTTTAAATGACTTTTTTTCGGTACACATTAATGTTTCTTACGTGCACATATTTCATTTGCTGCTGAACTCATTGAACAAATGATAAATGGCCGATCTATTTTCAATGAGAGAAGATGAAAAAAAAACTTTTCGACTGGGCGAACGAGGCGAATGATGTTGAGTACACTTGATTCGAAGCACTTGAACGCCACTTCGGCGGGCAGTTTGGCCACAGCAATTGAGAACAAATAATATGGACACCGTCAAGAATTTTTGGAACGAATGTGTATTTCCATGTGTGTTTGTGCGAGCGTGTAATTAATCTTATGGTTCATTCTCACCGTAAATATGTCTCATGCTACCTCGTTTTATCTATGTTTTTATGACTCCCGTTTCGGAATCTCTTTCTTTCTCTTTTTCTTTGCGACGTCTCTGCCGCACTTGCTCTTCGTCGCTCGTTTTCTTCTATTTCTCTCTCTCTCTCTCTCTCTCTCTCTCTCTCTCTCTCTCTCTACTTCTTTTTCTCTATCTCTGCCAATAATCTCCTCCGTCTCTTTCATTCAACGAAAAAACCAAGCAAACAATGAACTTTAAGAACACACACTCCAAACACACATGAGCCGTTTAATGCAATCTACCGCGTCGAATAATAACAATACGAAGCATGTACTACTTGTTCTATTATAAAATACCAAACACCGTGCATGGAACAAAACGACACGAAATCGGATTCTCTGGAGAAAAAACGATTAGAACAAGACAAACGAACATTATGACAACGAAACCTCTAATTTACGCCGATATTTCTATGGATACCGTTTTGAATCGAAAAAAGAACGTGTTGCTTATCGACATATCGTCGGCGCTCAATTTGAACATACCGTTTTTTTAGTATTACGCGATATGTCGCGATTATGTGGTATGCGTGTCAAACGGCAAATTTTTCT
>NW_022197823.1:1444-2981 GCF_009176525.2 Contarinia nasturtii | reverse complement strand
GTGAATCGCGAAGCATAGCACTTCGTAGATGGCATCAGCTCGAACGAAGGCTACAAACAGACACACAACTGCGCGATAAATACATTGAATTTATGCGCGAATTTATCAGTCTAGGACACATGCAACAAGCACCACCAGCATCAAATGCAACAAAGGGATACATCCCGCACCACGCACTGCGAAAAGAAAAATTCCGTACGGTGTTCGATGGATCATGCACTACTACGAACGGTGAGTCACTTAACTCCGTTCAGATGATCGGACCTAAGCTCCAAAGTGACTTACAATACCAAATCATGCGTTTTCGACGAACCAAATATGCAGTTATCGTTGATGTGGTCAAAATGTTCCGCCAAGTATGCATTGATCCAGCCCAATGGGATATGCAAAGGATCTTTTGGCGCGAGTCTCCGGACGAACCGTTACACGAATACCATATAACACGAGTGACATATGGTATGGCCTCCTCACTACATTTGGCAGTGAGATCGATGATACAGTGTGCAATAGACCATGCGAAAGAGTACCCACAAGCGGCAGAAGTAATACGCAAATGCTTCTACGTAGATGACGGACTGTTTGGTGACGAAACAATTGCCAAACTAAAGACACTATGCAGAGAAGTCCAATTCGTTCTTCGCCAATGCGGTTTCGAATTAAGCAAATGGGCCTCAAACAGTATCATGGTTGAAAAAAGCATGCAAGGCGATCAGAATGAAACAATCGACATAGGCAAAACCGATACAGAAGCAAAGGTACTCGGCATACGCTGGTTAAAGGAAACCGATGAACTCACTATTGTGGTTAAGCAACCACAACAGACTGAGAACACAAAACGCAAAATACTCAGCGAAATTGCAAGATTATACGATCCGAATGGATTCGTCTCACCAATAATAATTGTTGCTAAAATGCTCATGCAAGATATTTGGAGATTAGACAAGTTGTCATGGGATCAAGCTGTTCCCGATGACATAAATAAGCGATGGATCGAATTCAAAGAAAGCTTGCCCGAATTAAGCAAATTCCGCATACCCAGATGGATTGCAACGAGCAGCAAAAGCAATTTACAAATACATGCATTTTGTGATGCAACCTTTAAAGCATATGGTACGTCGATATACGCACGTGTAACAGATGAACAAAGCAAAATTCACTGTACACTAATAACGGCCAAATCAAAGGTTGCTCCGATTAAGCCAGTAACCATTCCACGCATGGAACTATTGGCAGCATTATTATGCAGCAAGCTAACCAAGCAAGTCGTAGAAACATGCGAATTCGACAAGGCAAGCATATATTTATGGTCAGATTCCATGGTAGTGCTACACTGGCTGAAAAAATCACCAGCAGAGCTCAAGCAATTTGTGGCCAACCGCGTTCAAGCAATCCACGAAAATGTCAAAAATGGAACGTGGTCACATGTATCCACAGCAGACAATCCTGCCGACCTCATAAGCAGAGGGATGCAAGTGCTGGACATCCTGAGCAGTGATATGTGGAAGCAAGGCCCAAGTTGGCTTAGAAAACCAGTAGA
>NW_022197823.1:0-1434 GCF_009176525.2 Contarinia nasturtii | reverse complement strand
CAACAGCATACAAAAAGGAGATTCACATGCTCAAAGCAAGCGATAAGCAATTTCCCCCAAAAAGCAAGATTTGTGCACTAAAACCAAGCATTGACCTGAATGGCTTATTACGTGTGGGTGGGCGCATCGATAAAGCAAATATCGAATACGAAAAGAAGCACCAAATCATCATACCCCCACATACGAGATTAGCACAATTGCTAATCATGTACGCACACAAAGAACAGTTGCATGGTTCCGTACAGTCAGTAATGGCATATTTAAGGCAAACGTACTGGATACCCGCATTGTGATCTCAAGCACGAAAAATAGTATCGCAATGCGTAAAATGCACAAGGTTCTCCAAAAAGGCAGCACAGCAGATTATGGCAGAACTACCGGCCATACGCATAAGACCAGCCTTACCCTTTAATGCAACAGGGGTAGACCTGGCAGGCCCGTTCGTTGTCAAAGCAACAGACAAATTAAGACTCGGCACACGAGCAAGAAGCAAACAAATGCCAGACTTGAAAGGCTACGTTGTGGTGTTTGTGTGCATGGTGACCAGGGCAATTCATCTTGAAGCAGTGATGGATTTGTCTGCTGAAGCATTCCTGTGCGCACTACAAAGATTCACAGCACGACGCGGATTTCCAACCAAAATGTTCAGCGACAATGGTACAAACTTCGTCGCAACAGATAGAATATTACAGCAAGCAAAAGAACATTTTCAAGCATCAACGACCAAAGCATTCTCATCTTGGCATGCAATGGAGTGGCAGTTTATAACACCAGGCGCTCCACATGAAGGTGGGATTTGGGAAGCAGCGGTCAAATCAATGAAGCACCACCTTAGACGCACCATGGGCATGCAAAAATATACATATGAACGGGTAACCACGCTACTCACAAGCATTGAAGCATGCCTGAACTCAAGGCCAATCTGTGCGATGTCTGACGACCCCGATGACCTACAGACGCTGACACCGGCTCATTTCATAATTGGTGGACCACTAAAGCTACCATTCCATGAGGAAATGGATCGGCCACCAATAACACAATCAGCTAGGCAACTATATAAGCACACTCAAGCTCAAGTACAAGCATTTTGGAAGCAATGGTCAAACGACTATCTTCACAGCCTCACACAACGGCCAAAATGGCGAGAGGAAAATGAGAACATAAAAACAGGCCAATTATGTCTCATCAAGCATGAAAACCTCGCGCCAACATATTGGGCAATGGCACGCATAGTCAAAACACACCCAAGCAAGGATGGCAAAGTCCGATCGGTCACCTTAAAAGTGCAAAATGGTGAACTCGATCGTTCCATCCGTAAGCTATGCATTCTCCCCACAGACACAAGCCTAAACCTCTGGGTTAACAATTAAAATCGTTAACGGGGGGAATGTTCAGTACAGTGGCCAAATACACAGTATTTTATACTGGTATTGG
>NW_022197822.1:3317-32408 GCF_009176525.2 Contarinia nasturtii | reverse complement strand
GCAGCTTGATCTAAATCAATGATAATTTTTGCGCTGTGATTTTTTCCCACCTGACCATTTTCACCACGTAAATGAATAGTTAAAGGTTTAACCACTTTGGCATAATCTTTAATGAATTTTCTGTAGTAACCCGTTACACCGAGAAAATTTAGATATATTTATTTCAACATTGACAAAAAAAAAACAATGGATGCAATTCATTTTAAAAATGAAGTCCTGAAAAGATTTGGATAATAAGTATTATACAGCCCTGAATACATTTACTTATTTTATGCGACGCATTAATGACAAACCAATGAAAAAGTAAACAAGCGACATGCTAAACATGCGTGCGTATGTATTGGTTCACATTCGGAATAAAGTTCTCACTCGACACACGTATTGCCTATGATCGCGAAATTTCTACTGCATAATATTATGTTTAAGCATGAATGCATATGAGTGAGAGAGACGCGCACGAATACACATAAGCCCATATTCGGCATTTCGCAGTCGCGTGTGGCTTGTTTACATTTTTATTTGTTTGTCATCGCATGCTTCTTAATAGCATTGTAGAGAGAGTAGGATGACTATATTGGAACAGAAGCAATATTGCCAACCAATTGTCAAAAGTGCACATAGAACTGTTGGGGACTATACCATGTTGATTTTTCAGAATATAGAATGCTTACTGCAACGGTTGAAAAAGGAATTGAGGACTTTGCGAAGCATTGCGACGACAGCACTTATGCTGTCATGGTGAATCAATTTAAAACTCGATTGAAACAAATGGAACGAGACGAATTTGATATTGCGTCATATGAACATTTGAACACAAAAAATAATCGAAAAAAACGTGCAATTGAAATTGTTGGTAAATTTTTCATTGGGCCTACGGGTTGATGGATGCCGACTCGGCTCATGAATATGACGAAACGATTAATACAATGCAAAACGATACAATTCGTTTACAACACATTGCACACGATCAGTCTATGTATTTTGGATGGATATTAGGGTGGATGACTTTTTCGAAAAAATTTAAGTATCAAAGCCTACAGCCCAGAGTAGTTGTATAAGCATGAGCTGATTCCAAAACAGCCATTTTTTGATGGGGTTATATGTTATATAGGGTGGCGACTTGAACGAGAGTGAAGAGAACTTTTTCAAAAAAATCGAAAAAAATGTGATTTTTAGTAATAACAATTTTGGTATTTTTCACATTTCTACGCTCAAATTGATCTTATTTCATCGATTAAGACCATTTTAGTCTTTATAAACCATCAAATGGCCAAATTATACAGATTTACTAATCCGAGTAACAACTTTTAAAAATCGTTAAAAACCAGCAGAATCAATAACTTTCACTAGTCAACCAATTTGAATTTTTAGTAATGACCATACTCGTTTAAAGCCAATACGAGTTCAGTAACACGTATAAGAACAATTCACGATTCGTGTACACTGGGCACATCATCGCTGTACTGTTCGTAGGCAATTGGAATAACATGTTTGTTTGTTCGTTCGTTCGTGGAAATTTAAAAATTAAATTGTGTTCGTTCGTTCGTTCGTAGAAATCGGAAAAAAAATTTGTTCGTTCGTTCGTTCGTAGATTTTGAAAAATAAAAATTTCGTTCGTTCGTTCGTTCGTTCGTAGCGATTTTTTCTTTCAAATTTTCTTATTATTTTCATAATTTTCTTATAATTTGAAATATAGATGTGCCAAACCCGAGATGTTAATACAATTGTATTATGATGATATTTTATTAGGATGCTATTCACTATTAAGACCAATCATAATACTCGTTTCAACATGAGTATTATTTATTAAGATCGATCAAGTGATTTTCAATCCCCGTCGACATCGAAACAATCCACATTTGCCACAGTCGTGCGAAAAAATCAATCGGCCAAACGTCAACGAGTTGAAGAACCAGCGCCAAAAAAGAATGTACCACCCCAGCACATCGGAGATTTTTTTAAATACCGGTTGAAAGAAAATGGTCAATATTGACCAAAGACAGTATGAGGTAAATCAACACTGAGGTCAGTGACCTCAGGTCACATTACGGATAATATTTTCAATTCCTAAACTGCTTTGTAATGCTGAAGTCCACAGCGATCTAATACCATAAACTCAAAATGTAAACTAAGATTTTACTTTACTTCACTGATATAAGTACTTACTTTTCCTTTGACCTAATTTAAATGAGTAAGGAGATGAATGAAATAACAAGTGATTAGCGGGACGATCAGTTCTCAACTAACTGTGCTTTATTAATCCAATTAACTCGCGCATGCACTTTCGCACGCTTATGCGCTTGCGGCATGCGTTACACCTTCCCTTTTGGAATGGTTTATTTTGACAATTTGTTTTAACTTAAATTTACTTATCCTAATTTTAAATGTGTCATTTTAACAATTTTCATTGTGCTCTTAAATGGATAAGTTGCTAGCTTATTACTTTCCCTTTTAGATAAAAAAAATTGTCTAAATAAGACATTTTGTCCCATTTTATATATTTTGCTATTTTTGTTTGGTTTTTGTTTCATTATTTTTCTATTTTTTTGGTTTTTTATTTGGTATCGAATAATTCGATATGATATAAAAATATGAAAATTTGAAGAAGAATAAAAATTTTAAAATTATGAAAACATGAAAATATGAAAAAAGTTTGGAATTATATTTTGTCATTAATAGTGTTGTAATCTATTTTTGTTTGTTTCATATAATTTTCCATTACTTAATTCTATAACGGCATTTGGGTGCCTGTCTTCTCTAAGAATAAAAGGTCCTTCCGATATGTTCTTGAACTTATCATATGGTTGCTTAATTAACTTAACCTTATCTCCTACTTTGAAATTACTTTTGTTTATGGACTTGTCAAAATGAGATTTATTTTTGTGCTTCATTTTTGTTATAAAGTCCGTTGTTTGTTTATAAACTGTTTGTAATTTTGCTTTGCATTCTTTTATGTAGTCGTCTGTATTGTAAAGTACATCAATTTGTCCATTTAAAATGTCTTTTGGCATGTTATTTTTTCTTAGATGAAAAATTTCATAAGGACTGTACTTGTATTTGAATGTTGTGTTTTTTGCTATGTTATAATTGAATTGGAAGTAGTGGGCAAAATCATCCCATTCGTCCAATTTTCCATTCAGATAAATTCTGAGGTATTCATTTAAAGTTCTATGGCTACGCTCCACTCCTCCTACGGATTCATGATGGTAAGCCATAGATGTCTTGTGTTCAATTTTCATTAATTTGCATAGTTCTTCAATTATTGAATTTTTATACTCCGTGCCCAAATCAGTTTTGATTTGTTTCATTGGGCCATGAATAAGTATGAAATGTTCAAAAATTGCTTTTGCCACAGATTTGGCTGATTTGTCGGTAATAGGTATAATAGATAACCACTTTGAAAATTCACATATAATTGTCACCGCGTATACATTTCCACGGTTTGACTTTTGCATTGGGCCAATTGTGTCTATTTGCACAATATCTAAAGGTCCTGCTGCTGTTTTTGTTATTGTCATTTCTTCTTTAAATTTCCTGCCCGGTTTGCATAATTTGCATTTATGGCAATTTTTTATATATCTGGCTATATCTCTGGTCATATTTCTCCAGAAAAATTCGTCGCGTATTTTTGCGTACATTCTTTTTGTACCGCAATGACCTCCGAATAATTCATTTTCATGATATAAATTCATTATTTTTGTTTTTTCTTCATTGTCAGTTATTATTTTTGGTGCTTTCGTTAGATAAATTTTTAAATTGTTTAATACTTTATTTGCTTGCGATTTAAAATCCGTCAAGCTACAGAATTCAAAAATTCTGTCGTAGAGTGGCCATTCTACCGTATTTATTTTATATTTGCTTGTCAAGTTTTCCAATTTCAAAAGGATTGATTGTAACGTCAATCTTTCGTTGCCTTGATCAAATTCAATGCTGATTAATTTTTTATGATTTGCATATAACGTTAGAGCTATAAAGCTCAATGCACCATTTTTTGATTTATAATTTATTGTTCTTATCTTGGGAATTTTTCTGCAGTTAATTCCCGAGTCTTCAAATGTGTTTATGTCACTTGTAACGGAATCAAATTCATCGTGTGTATCATGTGGTAATAGATTGTGTGACTGTCTTGTTTGTGCTCTTGTAATTGCTAAAATCATATTTGTACCTCGTTCATTTCTAATTTTATGTACCTTTTGTTTTTGTTGTGTGTTTAACATATGTCCATAAAGTTTTGGCAGTAAATTCAGGCGTTTATTGCGCTACATAAACAAAATCAAAAATGTCAACCAATGCACATAGGAGACCTAACGGGCCCCCTACTCTACTGTCAAACCCAATTTGCAGAAAAATTTCCATTCGCGATGACGTACAAATTGGATTTACGAAAAAGTGTCTCAAATGGTTTTGGCGAGCTAAATTCAAAACAAATTCTGCATGTGTTTAAAAATAAACCAATCTGTCTTCGAACCATGTATTGTGTTTCATGGACTTAGTATGAAGATGAGGATTCTAGAAAAAGCAAATAGTCCGGTCGTATTCCATATCTGAGTGCTCAAACCTTTCAAAACTATCACCAAGTGCCAAAATCGCGTTGGTCAAGCAAACATTCATTTTTGGTGATTCTCATGATTACAACACATCCAAATTTGAACCAAAACAATAGATTTAGACACGATCATTAGTAATCAGCAAAATAAGTTACGAAAAAATTCCAAAGTGTGTCAAAAATTGGCTGTTCAATTCGCCTCATAGCATGTTGCACTGAAAAATTCATCATTTTGGATAGTGAAACATTCATCGCTATATCGAACCATGAATGAAGTACGAATGATTTCCTTTGCATTGATAAAGTTAGGGCACTACTATATAAGTCTAGAGACGTCGACAAACCGAACTTTGATAAAGGGGTGTTTGTATAGTGGGATCTTCTTTGGAAGGTGTTTTAGAGACATTATTCGAAAATTTGGTGCTGAAAAGTAACGTTAAACCTCCATACTTGCTCCATTATCAACCAAATATTGTTGAAATCGATAGAATTCGTTGAGAACTATCTGATTAAAGACAAAATTGTGTTTTGCAAGCAGAAAAAACCACAATAATCGCTCACTTCTTAAAAAATAGCATTTTCGTGGAAAAAGGACCATTTTTTTAACTTCACAAAAAAACACCAAATTAATTATTTCTCGTCTGTTTTTGGATGTATGTTATAGGCGAAGGTCCAAAATACTTGAAACGAGCAACAATTAGCGCGAAGGTTCGAGAGAAAGTTGAAATAAATCGACAAATCGGTCTGCCAAAGGATGATTTTGAAGGTTCAACGCATACTGAGAAAAATCGAAGACAATGGTCCGTTCAGTGTAAAGTGAATGTGCTATTCGATAGCCTATGAATAAGGGTCTATACCAATAAAAACGAATTTAATATTGTATGTTTGTTGTTCAAATGGCGAACGTCTGAATTTACTGCCAAAACTTTATGGACATATGTTATTATTAAAATTTGATTATCAGCGTATGTGTCTTTTATATCGGCGATGTCTATTCTAGATAGCGCATCTGCCACCACGTTATCTTTACCTCGAATATGTTCTATTGTGAAATCATATTCTTCTAAATCTAAACGAAGTCGTGCTAATTTAGATGTTGGACTTTTGAGGCTATATAGATAAATGAGCGGTTTGTGGTCTGAAAAAACCAAAAACTTAGTACCATAAATATACGGACGTAAAGTCGTAATTGCGAAATGTATTGCGATTAATTCTTTTTCGATAATAGCTTTATTTATCTCTCCCTTTTTAAAAGTTCGGGATATGTACATGATTGGCTTGTCACATCCGTTTTGTATTTGAGATAACACAGCGCCACAAGCCAATTGACTTGCGTCTACTGTGATTCTAAATGGTAAATTGAAATCTGGATAAGCCAGAATTGGTGTCGTACACATTAAGTTTTTAATATGATCAAAACAATCTTGGCATTCCTGAGTCCATATGAATTTGACTCTTTTTCTATTTAATCTTGTCAAGGGTTGTGTTAATTTAGAAAAGTTTCTAATAAAACGTCTATAATAATTTGCCATTGCCACAAAACGTTTAACTTCTGTCTTACTGGTCGGAATTGGATATTTTTGAATTGCTATTATTTTTTCTGGATTTGGGCTTAAACCGTTAGCAGTACAAACGTGACCCAAAAATGTAACTTCGCTTCTGAAAAAATCACATTTCAATGGATTTAACTTTAAACAATATTTTCGACATGTTTCAAAAATTTGTTTTATGTTTTTAATGTGTTGTTTTTCAGTGTAACCTATTACAATAATATCATCCATGTATATAAAAGCTCTTTCTGGACCCAAACCGGAGAATGCTATTGTCATCATTCTACTAAATGTGGATGGTGCTATTGATAAACCAAATGGAAGTACTTTCCATTGATAAAAACCACCATCACAGCTGAAGGCTGTTGCTGGTCTTGATTTTTCTTCAAGTGGTATCTGGTGATATCCGCTGTGAAGATCCATTATGCTAAAATATCTTGCTCTTCCAAGGCCGTCGAGGATTTCGTCAACTCTTGGAAGTGGAAATTTGTCGGGAATTAATTTTTTATTCAATCTTTTGTAGTCTACGCACATACGATACTTTTTTGTTCCATCTGTACTTTTTTTTGGAACTACAATTAATGGACTGTTGTACGGAGATGTGCTCATTTCAATGAGATCATTCTCATACAACTGCTTTACCTGATTTCGAATTTCTTGTCGATTTATTGCTGGTAGTCGATATTGTTTTGTGTAGACCGGAGTCTTGTCTGAAAAGTTTAGATTCGCGTTATAGAAATTATTTGTGGTTGGTTTGTCACCTTCCACGTGAAAAATATCCTCAAATTCCATGCATAAAGGAAATAGAAGATCTCTTGCATGTTTGGGTATTTTTTGTTTTAACAAACCCTTTAGTTTTGATTTTCTTTCTTTATCTGGTGTATTTGATTGTCTTATTGGTTCAAAAATGTCGTAATCCGAGATATATTCTGATTTAATTTTTGTTGTATCAATAAAAGTAAATTGTTCGTTTGTATTTAAAACACGAATCCATACGTCTGGTTCGTACGCAATAGTCATTGCGATTGCTACATTTTCAGCAATCTCTTGTGGTTGTATTATTCTTGGAAATTTTTCCGCTTGAATGTGAAATATTTTGAATATTTCCTGCCGTGGAGGCATGGCTGATAATCCAGGAAGTATTTCTGACTGGATTTCCAATACTATTGGTGATATATCATTAAGACGTATAGTTAGAGTCATATTGCCATAATCGATTAGGCATTTGCATCTTTTTATAAAATCCTTTCCAATTACACCATGTGAAGGAATTGGAAAATTGTTTTCAACAATATGGAATTTATGTTGAATAATATTATCTCCAAAATAAAGATTGAAATTTACTGATCCCAAGGTTGGAATTGGAGTATCCGTTATACCCCTGAGTGATACTATATCGGTTTTGTCATAATTTTGGTTATTTGAGATTGAGTTTAGTTTAATTAATGATAAATGTGCTTCTGTGTCGATCAAAAATATTGTTTTCGGATTGCTATTGTTGCATTTTATTGATACATAATCTGATAATGAGGGGTTAATTTGAAATATTTTTGATTCATTTAAAAAGGTTGAAGATGTACCCTCTGTTCGCTCTGGGTCCCGTCGTTTGACGGGCCCTGGGAGTTTCCCTGAACGAGACGAATTGTGTGTTCAGTTCTGTTGCTGTTTTGGTAACTCCCACGACCCCTACCACGTGAACCACGTGAGTATTGGTTGTCATATCCGCGGTGATTACCGTTACCACGATAATTGGAATTGTTTTGAGAATTTGAATAATGTCCACCGTTGTTTCTACCACCGTTTCTGTTGTAACCACGTGTGTTTTGGCCACGATAATTCCCTCGTTTACCTCGGAAATTACTTTTTGATGGAGAATTTTGGTGAGATGCCTTTTTCTTCAAGTTTTCGAGATCAAGGGCATCTTTTTCTTTCTTCGCTTTATCATTTTGAATTACAAAATTAGAAAGAACATCACTTGAATTCACGTAAGATGATGATTCAAGTACTGATTTTGCTGTCGTACTACGCGTATTTGCGCGGCAGACTTCTATAGTTTTGGTGATTGTCATCTCCAAGGCTTTTGCTTTGGGGACGCCTTCCACCACTAAACTGCGTTTTAAAGCCTCTGCCAAATCTTCGGTCTTTTTCACGAATTTGTCATAATCTTGGTCTTTTAATTTTAACGATAGCATGTCTCTTTCTACTTCTTTTGATGTTTTGGGTCTAATGTTTTCTCTTAGAACCCTTATTATTGTTTCGACTGAATCAATCTCGTCAGGCGTAAACTCCATTGGTTTAGTGCCAAGTCGAGATTTTATGAAAACGAGTAAATTCGGTTTATTTTGATCCTCGCAGATTGATGTAACCATATCAATGTCTGCAAGAAATGTATTCAAATCTAAAGGGTCTCCCTTATATTTGTAATTTAGCAAGGTGCATGCCAATTTAAGGAAATCTGTCTTTGTTTGTGCCATGTTGTCTGTCGGTTGGTGTAAATTGTTATTCAAATTATTTGTTTCAGTATTTATCGTTGCGTTCGGTGCATTATTATTATTCATATTCTCATTGTCGTTATTGTTAGAATTATTATTTTCGTTAATTATCTGGTTTTTACTACTACCACTGGCTTCGCCAAAAGTATTATCAACAATATGTATATTTGATAAGTTTAAATTTTCCCTTTCATCTGCTTCTTTGTCACTTTCACTTAAATTGTCATTGTCACTTAATTGTTCGTCAGAGTCTTCGTTATGTTCAGTGTCCAAAGCAATTTGTAAATTTTCATATACAACTAATTCAAATAAATTGTTCGTCCATGTATAAGATAATTGCAAAATTTTGAAAAGTCTGCTTATTTTATCCCTGTACTCTGTTGCATATTTTAATAACGCGTCTTTTCCTGTTTCATCTGTTTTATCATAATATGATTTTAAAAATGTTATGATAGAATTATAGGCAAATGACGCCTCTATCTTATAATCTGCTAATAATAGCTTATTTGTTGTTAATTTTCTTTTCTTTTCATATGGCTGTATTTTTTTATGAATTTTTGTAAATTCTTGTTTTAAAAATTTATAATGTATTAAATCAAACTCACGTGACATGAGTGTAGCCAAAAAAAAAAAAATTAACAGAAATAAGTGATAAAAAAAAAATTATTTTATAATTATTGTTTGCTTAACTATTCTTAAAATGATGAAATGGTGACTTATCTTTTGATGATACTGATCTTTGTTTCGTCCTTCATTTGTCGTATTATTTGATTGATTGCTTCATTGATTTATTTGAATTGGTTTAGTTATTTATTTATTTATTTGATCGATGTATTTTTTTTTATTTGATGTAGATAAATTCGTAGTTTCATGTAGTGATATTTAATGTTTATTTGAAAATTAATTTTTTTGTGTTTATTTTCGTCTGTTTTGCTGAATGATGAATGATGTCATTTGAAAATTTCATTGATGCAAATAAATTGTTGATTTAGTTGACTGATGATGCTCGTTTGAAATTATTACTGTCCCGAGGGAATTTGAATCACCTGCTGTGGTGCTTGTGGTACTTGTACCACTTGTTGGGGCAATGCCGGTATATGTTGATGAGTATAGTGCACCGTTGGCAATGCTGTTGGCGGTGCTTGTCGAGTACAATTGTCGAGAAATAATTTTTTTATATATATTATTATTAGAAGTAATAATGTTATTATTATAGTTGGTATTATATATTCATTTGCATTCGTAGACTGTTCTGTTGGCTTTGATGTCACTGGTTGTTCCACGTATCGTATCATTTCTCTATGTTCTACGCTATTTTGTCCAACTTCATATCCAGTTATAGCGATCATCACTATATTTAAAATCTTTTGTATTTTATCCATTGTTATTAGTTAAAAAAAAAAATGTCTGTTATTAATTTTCATTTGATGAAAGACGTCGTGACGTTTCGATTTTTATTTTTTCTAATAACTGTATCACTGATAATTGTCGCTGAATTAGTTCATTTTTTAATGCATTGTTATTTCTGTGCTCATATATTTTTTGTCCTAATGAACGTATTTTATTCATTACTTTGTTGATGTATATGGTTAATTGATCATCGATCAATGTTTTCAGTTCGTTTTTAGTTAAATGTATCATGTTGTTATTATTTATTTTAGTATATTTAGGGAAAAATTTTATTTATTTTGGTGTTGTAATTTTTGATTTTGTATTTTAATGATGCACTTTAACACTAAAAATCTTATTTGTTCATCTGTATATTTTTTGTCGATGCTGCTTAATTTTACTAATACTGATCTATTCAAAATGTTGCATTCGTGTTCATTTATTATTTTGTCCATTAAATATTTTGTTGACCATACATGAATAATTGCTCTTACATTTTGAAAATATTGGAATTTTTGATTTCTGGTTTTGAAAATTTTTGTCGACATTTTGATGTTAGTTCGATGGATTTATGTCTGTGTGTGTTATTTTATAATTATAATTATGTTCAATAATTTTTTCAAAATTTAAATTAACTTGCACACACTCGCAGTAAATACCAAATTGATGCTTAAATCCCCGGATCACTTTCAATGCACCACAATATTCAATCGATGTTATTATCATATTGGTTTATATTCACAAAATATTTATGGGGAAATACAAAAAAAAATTAACAATTAAAAAAAATATTTGAATTCACACCACATATAAAAATGAATTTATTTATAAAAATTGCTCAAATATCTAATAATTGCAATGCATAAATTAATGTTGTCCTTTTTTGAGTTTCATTAAAAATTTGGCTCAATGTTTTTTCTGTTATTGTTTTTTGAAATTCAAGATATTTCACGAAGTCACTATTGTTATTACTGTTGTTTATTTGTTTTTCAATAATTAAAATTTTGATAAAATTTAATTCTTTGTATGTTTGTAACTCTATAGTGTTTAATTGTTCGATGTGTTGCTCTTTTATTTTTATCATTTCAATTCATTATTTTTTTTTAAAAAAAATTAAAAAAATAATTTATTTCAAAAAAATATTATTCGCGATTTTAAAAATTATTCACTAAATTGTTCAATTCGACGATCGGTTTCGTTTTGTATATCTTCCAACCATGGCAAATATGATTGTCGTTGAGTATCTGCTTGTTCGCATAATTCAATGTCATTAATATTATCGTAAATAAAATTTTCTAATTTGTCGATGATATGTAAAATGCCAAAAAGATACATTCCAAGTTCTAAATTGTCCAAATGTCGCAGTTGCTCTACACTTAAACGAATCATTTTGAGAAAAAAAAAAATAAATTGAATTGTCACCCCATTTCAATGTTTACATATGTATGTTATTTAGAAAAAATGTTCTGTTTCATTTGACGTTTTTGGCTTGACATATTCTTTGACACATGGTTTGACACTTCGTTTAATTATTTTTAATTGTCAGGATTTGAATTTGTTAATTGCCTTTAATAGGTTTCGTTTTATATTTGCATTTCATAAGTTTCACAAATTTTTACTGGCAACTCCACTGAATTTATTCACTGGCCGCGTTGATTGCGATTTCTTCGCGTGTTTACATTCCGATTACGGCGTACCGGTACCGCGCGATTGTTTCTCATTTCATTTGCAATATCTAAAATGCATTCTATCAACTGAACTGCGATTAACATTAACTGTTGCATACTCACATTCCGTTCATAATCCATTTTGTAATTCAATATTCTTCGTTTTTCTTTTGCACTTTAGTTTTGTTCTATGTTCTTCGGTTTCACTTGCCACATTCTCAGACTGTTAAATTGCTTATTTTGCACTTTTGCACAAATGTTTCACTTGCATTTGCTCGTTATAAGACATGTTAAAAATTGAATGAAATTTTAAATGAAATATTTTTCATCGAAATCACTAATTTATTAACTTTTTCTTCAATTTTTAAACGGTTTTTTTCTTAAAATTTTCAATTTCTATGCTAATTTGAATGTATGTATTTTTTTTTATTCGTATATAAATTTACTGTATGTATACATGAGTTTTTTTCACAAAGTTATTTTTTTCACTAGAGAAATTGTTATTTTTTTTTTCACGCACTTTTAAAATTTTAAATTTTGTTGAATGATTCTTTTGCCGGTTTATTTAAGAAAAACTCGCCATGTAAACTAAGATTTTACTTTACTTCACTGATATAAGTACTTACTTTTCCTTTGACCTAATTTAAATGAGTAAGGAGATGAATGAAATAACAAGTGATTAGCGGGACGATCAGTTCTCAACTAACTGTGCTTTATTAATCCAATTAACTCGCGCATGCACTTTCGCACGCTTATGCGCTTGCGGCATGCGTTACAAAAAGATTCAACCAGTTTCGGCGGTGAATAAATATTATTATTATATTGCTTAATGTGAAACGTAGTTTTATACATTAAGCCATGGAATAGTAAGATATATATATATATATATATGTTTGTTCAGTGATTTTGGAGACAACCAGAAAAGATAGAGAGTTCGGGTTTTCGGCATTCGATAGGGCATGAAAAACCCTCCAGACGTATTTTTTATTTTCCCCATAAGTGCTCCCCATTTAATTTTTTCATTCATGGACCCTCTTTTACTTTTCCGCACACACCTAGTGTGTAAGGTAAAGTATTGGAATCGGTCGAAAAATTAACACCCTCAAAAAACATGTTTTCTGGGTGTTTTAGGACCCAGGGAACACGAATCTAGCGTTTTTTCGATGTCCGAATGTATGTGCGTGGTACGCTGTACGCTGTACGCTGTACGCAAAAATTTGTTAACACGATAACTTTCAAACCAGAAAAGTAATTCAAAATCTGACTTCACAGGATGATTGGGGGTGCCGAGGAATAGAAACCATTAGATTTTGAGCGACTTTGGTCGATAGAGTGCCGTGTCATGTCTGGTGTGATGCCCATGGCCATCCATTGGAAAAATTCATTTATTCTTCCAAAAGTGATATTTAATGTATTCCTAAACACTCAAAAATATGTATTGGGGGGTTTTTGGGTACGAGAAAACCGAATATGACATTAGTTTTGCGATACAAATATATTTCGACACACCTTTCATACAAAAATTTCAAAAAAATTGGATTTTTGTATGGAAGCCATGCCTGTATGATATCGTAATGACCTGAAACTTTGCGCAGGTTATTTTTATCACACAAAAATAATATTCCGAGAGTTTGAAGACATTTCAATACATATTAGGGGTACCTTCCGAACAAAATTTTGGATTTTTCACCCAAAAACGAAAATTTTGTATGGGAAGTACCCCTAAATTGTATTGAAATATTTTCAAACTTCCAGAATGTTGGCTTTTTGTGAAAAAATACCCTGTGTCAAGTTTCACGTCGTCATGCAAGGATTGATTCCATTCCAAAATTCCCATTTTGAGTATTTTTTATTTAAAAAGTGTGTCAAAAATTATGTGTATCGCAAAACTAATGTCAGATTCAGTTTTTCGTGAGTTCAAATTCAAGTAAAAGATAAGTTATAAATGAATTTTGTGGATCACAGTGCGGAAAAGTTCATCTTACGTATGTAAGACATTTTATTTTGGATTCCACTTTGAAAAATATTTCGATTCCACTCACCATTTATTGAGTGGATAACGAATGGATTCGGGTGGAATTACGTTACTCCGCAACTTTATTGGGTGGATAAACGATGGAATAAATGAGTTTTACTTCAGTGTTAATTTGATTACTTTGGATCTAGATGAAACTTGTTGAAAAAAAGTTGGAGACACCCGCGGTACCAAATTGTTTTAGATTCCTTATAAAATTACCTTTCGAATGGTATATAAATTATGGAGTTTCCGGCAGGTTTGATGGCGTTTTAAGCTGGCCGTTTGGCCGAAATATGAAAAACTGTGAGAAAAATCGGCTTCCGAATCTTATTGCAAGCAACCTAGTTCTATGATTTTGATGAAACTTTGCCAGATGATAGCTCTTGAAGCCCTCTTTCCAACGGTATATAGCTTATTAGCCAATCAAACTTGTGAATGTGTTTCCCAGGTGGCCGTTTGAGGCCAAATTAGTGAAAATATTGGCAAAGTCAACTTTCAAGGGAAAATTTATTACTTTTCCGCACACCCACAGTATTAGTTTTCCGCTGGTGCGGCTTTTTATTACTGGTGTGATGCCCACTCTGAGAAAACTCAGATGTTAAAATTCAAAGTAATCAGAGCAAAATACCATTTTTTCACTTGAACCGCAACACATTTCTTTGCGGGTTTGACTGCATTTTAACATGTGACAAAATATCTCCATGTTAAAATGACGACAAAATGCCATTTTAACATGGAGATATTTTGTCACATGTTAAAATGCCGTTTTACCCGCAACACATTTCTTTGCGGTCTTTACCCTCATGTTAAAATGGCATTTTCCTCTGATTACTTTGAATTTTAACATCTGAGTTTTCTGAGAGTAGTTTATGGGATTTACTGCCTTTTTGAAGCTCAACTTCATAGGTGCCAATATAGCCAAAATGAGAAAAATATAGGTAAAGTACATTTTCGAGCTTCATTGCAAGCAACCTAGTTCTATGATTTTGATTAAATTTCGCCAGATGATAGCTCCCAAAGTCCTTTTTCTAACGCTATATAGCTTATTAGCCAATCAAACTTGTGAAGAGTTTTGGAATTTCAATTTAATTATGGCATTGACAAAAACCTTAGAGAAAAACGAAATCCATGTGATGCATTTATTAGGTAGTTCTGGACGTTCCCATTTCAGTAATTGAATTGAACGATTTCACCATTTATGGATCATCAGCGCAGCTTTTAAGAAAACCATCTATATAATTTATAGGATTTACTAACTTTTTGAAGTGGGAGCGCATAGGTAGTCGTTGAGGCAATATGAGGAAAATATTGGCAAAATCAATTTTCAAGGTGTAATTTATTTTAAAAAAATTGTGGCAAAAAATTCAAAATATGAATGTCGAGTAGTTTGTTTTTCTTAGTAGTACGGTTCCACGTTTCACATTAAGCTCTACGGCCAAAAACTGGCAGTGTATTATCATAATGAACACTTGAAACGATCTCGTGGTTTAAAAGTTATGTTGGTGTATATTCAAAACTTCGACTAAAAAAAGACCACTCTCTTCATTTTTCTTCACATACATCATCCGATATTTTTTGGAATGGTGATTTTATTCCTTCTATCGTTAAAACAAATCAATGTGGATAAATCTAACGTCATACAGTTCAACTCCGAAATTACTCCGTTTGTTTCAGTACAATTACAAAAAATCCAAAAGGCCACATTGAAACACTATCGGAAAACACTCTTTTAGAATTCAAATCATCACAAAACGTTGCAAATCTTTGGAAATTTCTCCAAATATATGATCTAGGTAGATTTTGAGTCATTCCAATGAAAATAGAGGATGTCTCTCGAACAAAGATTTCATTTTTGACTCAATATTCACAATTTTCTTTCAACCGGTAAATACCGGTTTTTAAATAAAAAAAAACTTGGACGTGCAGATCCCAGCTTATTGTCAGTTATCAGCATGGCTCAGTAATCTTTGGACACAGCCCTATCAAGCTATGATAGTCGTTGCTATGTTCGTTACTAAAAATTTGAATTTGTTGATTATTGAAAGTATTTAAATTTTCTGGTTTTTACAGATTTTTTAAGATTTTACCTGAATTAGTAAATCTGTATAATTTGGCTATTTGATAGTTTATAAAGACTAAAATTGTCTTAATCGATGAAATAAGATCAATTTGAGCGTAGAAATGTGAAAAATACCAAAATTGTTATTACTAAAATCACATTTTTTTCGATTTTTTTGAAAAAGTTCTCTTCACTCTCGTTCAAGTCGCCACCCTATATGACATATAAACCCATCAAAAATGGCTGTTTTGGAATCAGCTCATGCTTATACAACTACTCTGGGCTGTAGAGGCAAATCGAGAAAAATTCATCCACCCTAATGGATATCCATCCGAGATATTTTAGAATATCTGGATGTTTAACGCAACTGCAAAGAGCCAGAGCTGTGTGCGTCGCACATATAATCTACGGTATGTCGCTACACGTAAAATACAGACACAGTGTGACTGTGTACGTGCGGCACTTGATACACATATACGTCACGACATACCGAAGATTCTATTTGCGACGCACACAGCTCTGGCGCTGTGCAGTTGCGTTGAATATCCAGATATTCTGAAATATCTCGGATGGATATCCATCCGAAATACATAGACTGCACACGATCAAACAACGTTCATAGAGGAAACAATCAATATAACAAAAGGTGCCATTGAACATTAAGAGGCGCAAACGTCATCTTTAAATGCAAGTAAGCCATTTGATTGTATATGAAATTTGAGATTAAGAAGTTTTTTTCACCTTTTGTGTGTTCTATACCGAGCCTTCGAGAGTGTGAAATATTTATATCGTTAAACTGCGTCGCATATCAAAGCGAAACAAAATTCTGTTACTAAAACAAGGCAGAACAGTAGCTAGTTCTCAGCACAAAATGAAACTTACACATTTTGTATAATAGAAAGTCAATGTTCTTTATTCCTTTGATAACGAAATATTGTCTCGCTTTGATATGCAATCGTTTTGAGTCGCGTTTCGATATGCAATTAAACAATAAGTTGTTTTTATTCTAGAGCGTTCAATTGTATAATGAAGCAATATGGGTTTAAGCTTTGGTCTTTCAATATACGAATGAATGAGCGCAAAACATGAGTTACCTATCGATGCGTGTAGTCACGCATCAATCTATTGTAAGAGAATGGGCAAAATAAAGCAAATAATTAAGTAATTCATGTTACGACGTTCTTATGCTATTGATTGATTACAATAGCAGGGCAAATTGTCAATATGTGCTATGTAATCTTACTTTCAAATTCATTCAAGTATAAGAATAGAGTTAAGAAATATGCTTTATTGCTTATGCATTTTCTTTCATAACAATAGAAATGCAGAATATTGGTTCTACTCAAATGACCAAATTGTAAGAGTGGAGGAACCAGAAGTTAGTTAATTTTAGGTATAAATAACCAACGGTTTTGCAGTATAAGGGAGTTCATTTTAATAGTTCGGAGACAGTATTACTCAGCTGTTCATAAGATAGAATTCAGTTGTTAGTACGGTTAGGAATCGTCTTCGGAACATTCCTCTCTTAAGCTAACCTCGTTTTCTAATATTGGGTGTGTGCATTAATTTTAAAGGATTTTAGTGTTCAAAGATACATTTATTCCAGAACTAAATGAATGAGTACATTAACCAATGTATTCGCCATCGTTAGCTATGACTTCGGCCCATCTTCTTGGCAGCTTGTCGATTCCGCGTCGAAAGAATTCCTCATCTTTATTTAAAGTGAAAAAATTGAACCAAAGGAGGACCAGACAGAAAAACACTTTTTCATCACTCATTTTGAATCGATCAGAAAATAATGACACTGTGTCAAAAATAAATCTTTCTGCTCTGAATTAGATTGGCAAATGTTACATGTACAAAATGCAATTGGATTCACCTGTCAAGCTACACACTATTTTAAGTTACGCCATATCTTATCAATCCTTTAAAATTAATGTACACACCCAATAAGTGGGGAAAGTTTGTGCTAAACAGTTATAGTTTAAAATAAAAAAGGGAAAAAATAAGTGTTTAAATTTAACAGTTTCAAATCTCACTGTTCAAAAGAGATTCTCATCGCAAACACTAATGCGTATTCCGAGTACTAATTGACGTTTGTGACAATATGGCCGTCACAGTTTGGCAAAATCATAATAAACTGCGTTTATAAATAATTAAACTGTTAAAATAAAATAGTAGAAATAAAAATATTTTCATTTTTTACATTTTTAAAAATAAAAATTGTTTGTTTTGTTGTTTCCGGTAGTTTCGTGAGATTTACTGCACAATATTCAAAAATATTAAATTAATAAAAAATGAAGTGGTTGACATAGCCTCACTTTCGTTTAAATAATTATTTGATCGGTTTATCACGATTGTGACACAAAAGTGAGGTTATGTCAACCAATTCATTTTTATTAATTTAATATTTTTGAATATTGTGGACAGAAAATCTCACAAAATTAAAAAAAAACAAAAGATTTTTTATTTTCAAAAATGTAAAAAATTAAAATCTATTTATTTCTACAGTTTAACGTAGTTTAATCGATTCATTATGATTTTGCCAAACTGTGACGGCCATATTGTTACAAACTTCGATTAGTACTCGAAATACGCATTAGAGGTGTTGCTAGTTACAAGTTTTATATAGGAAATCCTATACCATGATCGGGCTCTGAATATAAACGATTTATATTTTCTATCAACTCATATAGGTATTGAAACAAAAGAAGTTTGCGCGAACAAAAACAAATATGTTCAAATAAAAACAATTAAAACAAATGGTTTATTACGTCTAGAAAAAAATTGCGAACTGATCATGAATAATATTATCTTACGGCCGCGTAATAATTTCAAGATGGATATGGGATTTTTAAAATTGGTAGAGAACCGACCGAAAATAGATCCAATTGAAATCGAAAGGAAAATAAATGGAACGAACTTAACCCCTTTTACAAAAGAAAGTGTTATGCAGATAGATAAATATAATGCAGATTTCGACAGACTTATCATTGAAGCAAATGCTATTTTAGACAAAATTAGCGACGCAAAACAATCAAAAGAGATTCATTATGATCAAATAAAACATTCGATTGGATCTGTCTCATTTATGACAATATTAATATTGTTATATTTCTGTGGTTTAATATACTATTTTTATAAAACATTTTATTCTGTTCCGTTTTGGTCAAATATTGTAAATAGAACTTTAAGCGAATCTGCTTAAAATATTTCCAAATTTCGCATTATCTTTTCTCTTGTTATTATAATTAATAGACTTACATTCATAAATTTTGGTTATTGTTGTTATTAAAATATAAAATTGAAAAGACGTGTTTTTTAACGGTGATCAGATGATGATAATCTTTG
Organism: Contarinia nasturtii; assembly: GCF_009176525.2. Classification (NCBI taxonomy): domain Eukaryota; kingdom Metazoa; phylum Arthropoda; class Insecta; order Diptera; family Cecidomyiidae; genus Contarinia; species Contarinia nasturtii. The sequence goes on along the minus strand of NW_022197822.1, from coordinate 13,337 downwards.
ATTCATACCTTTTTTCCCACCAATACATGTATAAAAATTATGTATAAACTCAAACTAAGATACAGCCAGTTTTGGAGGTGAATAAATATTGAATATTATTAAAAATATATAAGTTTTTTACTGTTTCAAAATGTTATTTTTTTCATATTATCAAATAAAAAAAAATTCAATTCTCATTCGAACAAATTCTTTTTATTTTTCTTATTCTTTATTTAACTTATAATTTAAAGTATGAAGAAACAATGTAATTGACTCAAAAGACCTAAAAGTGACCATTTCATACAGGGTTACTAGATACAGACAATTAACATGCAATATACTATTGCATTGTGTATGTATATACCCAACGACCCAAGCCCATTTCGAGCTAAAATTTGATGTTTACTTGTCATTTTTGTCAAGATTCATCGTAACTATGTATTCATTACTGTAGATAATTGGTGACCATTTGATGATCCAGCATTTAATTTATGACATCGATAGCTAATTTGATCGGTTTTTTTTGTATTGGAAAAATGCCAAATACTTATTTCTTTTGAATATTCAAAGGAATTTCGTTTGCTTATACAGTATTTGTCATTTTAATTGTGTCACACCACGTGACAATTCATGATAACGTCAGATAATAGAGGGGATCTTTTATCTCTCTTTTTTCTTATTTCGAAATTTCAGATTACGGAATGCTCAATGGTTCCTCTAGGTTGGCGACTTGCCCCATACTTCCCGCTCAAAAACGGTTTTGTGATGAAAGTGAAATTTGGTGCACTCAAATGTATTTATTTTTTCTACATTTATTCTTGAAAATAGTGTAGTAGTAGGTATTTTTGTACGAGGAAACCGAATCTGCCATTTATTTTGAGATACGATCACATTTGGATGCACTTTCTGGATCTTTTCATCACTTTTTCAACCAAATATTAAATGTCCTCACTAAAAATCACTCAAATGAGTAGGAGTCATCATAAAATATATATTTGTGTCAGCATGCGATCGAGTCAGGGAAAAAAATTATGATTTCATACATTAACAATCAGTTGAATCGTTGCGGCGAAAGAGTAGCACTTATTTTTCTCCAAATAATACCACAGCAATGAAACGACAACAACAATAACATATATTTTTACTGTCAAAATTTTGATGTCAAATGGTGTCGACATTGGTGACGGTATTTTGAAACAGACTGTGTAATCCATATTCATCGTATATGATCCTATGTAAAGTTCTATACTTGATCTAGTTCACATTGACGGTTCAAATCGGTTATGTCCAATAGCGTGGACATGGACTGTGTGTTTCTTCTGTTACATGTACGTTTTAATGGACAAGTATAGTAACATGGCGTCGTTCAAATAAATTTAAAAAACCGTCCACTCGTGTCGACACCATCTAGCACGGTAGTAGGGATTTCATTGCTGTGAATAATACTGCAACATAAAGTTTTTATGAATAGTTTATTCGTTGTATTACAACAAATAAACCGTGTGAAAAAAACTTCATGTTGCAGTATTATTTGGAGAAAAATAAGAGCTACTGTTTCGCCGCAACGATTCAGTTTTATGTATTTATGTAATTTTTTCAAAAATATTTTATAGTTTGTGGTTAATGTTCAAATTTGAAATGATTTATGTCACTAGATGCTGATTCAAATGATGATTTGGATGTTGGTAGCACATATTGTTCTCTCGGACTCAGTTTCTTTGGGATCAGAACGTTACTGAGCTCCATCTATGTTTGGTAAAAGATTAATGGTTGAAGTTACTATACCAATTGTAGAACGAGAGGTTTATGCAGTATACAAATTGATGCCCGTTCCAACAGTAGTTAACCCTCTAGTGCATAGCCCTGCCTTTAGGCATGGTGTATAAATTATTGTCTAAAATATATAATTAAAAAAAAAAAAGATTTTATTTATGAATTAAAATACATTCAGTAGGGTTCAGGCTTTCATTTTCCGGTCATTTGACAACTGGATGTAAATCGGTTGTTTGATTATAAACACGGTTGTACTCGAAAACAGAAATTTGACAAAAAAAATTATCATTTTTTTTGTTTATAGCAGTTTTACTGCAGTTTAAACAATGGTTTTGATTGTTCTCGAATTTTGTCAATAGCATTTTTTGAGAAAACCATGCGATTTTTTGAATTTCGATTATTTTTTTAAGGAATTATAAACCAAAACAATCATAGAAAAATAAGTCTCATGTCGAAAAAAAATTAATGCATTAGAGGGTTAATAACTTCAATGTCATTATTCAACCATCAATTGATTATTTTCATTTGAATAATATCGGAAACGAGTACATTCTTATTACAGAGGCCAAATATTCGACAGCAGTATTCCTGCGGAAGAGTAATAAAAATTATTATAGTGAAGGTAGACGTTAGGGTGTAGCATTTTTCAAACATTTTAACGGCGAGGGTAATAGCCTTGGCTATGGGATCCCCTGATCACGAATCGGACGTTTTTTTGCGAAAAAAATATAAGTATCAAACATAGGAAAAATTTGGATTTTTTTGAATTTTTTTAAATTTTTTTGTAAGACATAAAAATACACTATACTTTCAGTATTGCTTATTTTTATGCTTCAATCATCAGAACAAAACCCAAATAACACATTCTAGTAGAAAAATTCATTCAAATTCAAAAATTGATACCTTCACCATGGAACAACATTTCATTGAAAATTTTCAAAAATACTGATTCTCAAAACTATTCACTTCTGAACACAAATGTATGAATATTAAAGGTTTCCTGATCCGGAATGATCAATGATTGTCTGAAATTAACATGGAAATTAATGTGTGCAAAGTATTCCATGTCATAAATTCATTTTTGGTACCAAATGGAGACATTAAAGAAAAAATACAGAAAAATGACAAAAATTATAATATTTTCGCCACTTTCTTGAATAAAAAGGCCAATACTCTTCCGCATCTGAACTTTTCATGTATTTTACTCAATTTGTGACATTGCATTATCTATTGATCTTTAGTCATAGTGCAGTATAGTATACTATCCGAGTGGATCACATTGTCATATGAATGAATGAAATGGGATCCTGTACCTCTAAAACTTGAAAGCACTTGCAGCATTCGCCTTACTGGTTATGATTGTAGATTGTTATTTTTTTCTCAAAAATAAAAAATCGAAAATTTTGTATGGGAGGCACCTTTATTTTTGGTTGAAATTTCATGAAACTTGGTGATATTACTTATTTTGGTCAGAAAATAAGATTCACAAGTTTTCATGGTGATTGGGTCACTGCAATTTTTCATGATTTTCCAGTAAAATGTACCTCCTTTCCTTTGAGGTCGCTGTCTTATATGGAACCGCAAGTTGAAAATTCCTTCATATCTTGAATGGGGGGACTATAAGACATGTTTTTCCAAGTGGCCATAAAATTATGCCAAAAATGTTCCACCCTAATATATACGTATATTTCGATGAGGTCACCACCTGGTACCGAAAATGAATTTCTTATATGAATTACTGCTGTGTTAGGAAGCTTAAATATTGCACACATCATTTTCAGACAATTATTGATCATTCCGGATCACAGAACCTTCAATTTACGTTCAGAAATGAATCATTTGAAAATTGGAATTTTTGAGATTTTTCGGATGAATTCGATGAATTGTCACTTCATGGTGAAGGTACCATTTTTTAACTTTGCATGGATTTTTTTCTTTTGTAATGTGTTATTTGGGTTCTGTTCTGATGATTTAAGCATAAAAATAGACAATACTGAAAGTATAGTGTATTTTTATGCCTTACAAAAAAATTCAAAAAAATCCAAATTTTTCTTATTTTTGATATTTCGCCGTGACATCTCAGATTATATTTTTTTTGCAAAAAAATGACCGATTCGTGATCAGGGGATCCCATAGCCAAGGTACCCTCGCCGTATTTGTTTTTCGATTTTTTCATATTTCTGCTACACCCTAGTAGACGTATGATTCTAATGGGGGGGCTCTGAATTATTGAGAGACTTGGGGTGAATGGGCTCGAGACGAATATCATTTCTAGGGTATTTTGGCATGCTGATTCCGAATTTCGAGGTTTCAGGCTGAAAAAATCATACCTTGATGGGTTATGACCCCCCGACCCCCCTGGGGGGTGGGGGGACTTGGAGGGCAGGGGTCCTAAAAAATTTCTCTCATCATTCTGAACAACTTAGTAGTACATTATTTTTTGATCCGATGAATTTTTGACATGGTGGGGTACTCCCCTGCCCCCCCTATTTCGATTGGGCCCCCCTTATTTTCACAAACTTATTTTTTCGGCACATTACATCGATCTATATAGGTGAAATTGATAACTTTTTGTGACACTTTGGGTACTTTACTGGTTAGAAATAAGTCTTATTTCGTTGCGTGCACGCTACATTGCAAACGCACGACTCTGCTTGTACATACACAGAGACGAAGAGCGCAAAGGCTACTCTGCATTTTTAAAAGTAAATTATGAAAGATCAATATCAAATCTCTTTATTGTAATCCAAATTTTAATCAAAAATCTATTATTGTTTTCACAAATTACGTTCGAAAAAATTCGATATTTTTATCACTTTTTCACGTCAAAAGTTAAACTATGTCATTTTGAGACAAGCCGGTAAAATGTATTTTTTTATATGAAGAAATAACTAATTTGGAAAAAAATATATGTCTGCGAATTGTAGATACTTTAATTTAGTTATTGAACAGAAATATTGAAAATATAAAGAAAAACAATTATATTTATTTTTAATTTTTCACTGTAATATTATTCCGGAATAAATCGTCCAATTGCCGACACATTAAGCACCGAAGTTTCAAGTGAAACACTTTGCATTTGACAGATGTGACAGTTAAAGTCGTATTTGTATCATTGTGAAATTCAACCAAAAATATTATAGATCAGTGAAATAACATAATATTTTTAAATATTTTTGCCATTTTATTGTGAAAAAATAAATAAAATTAAATATGCAGCAAAAATATATCAATCCAATAATTTCAACTTCGATATTTTGTATTGTTTACCTCAATGTAAAGAATGCGTTCCTGGGCTGTCAAAACTTAAAGTTGTTCAAGTTTCGCAGTGAAAATTCATGAAATATGTCGAGATTTGGGAGCCGAGAATTGGTCGACGAATATCCGACATATGGAATTTTCGATGTTACGACTGAAAAATGGAAAATATTAATATATTTTTGGAAATTTCTTTCTTTTGACAATTGTGAAATGAAGCACAGTTAAATTCTGCATAGAATTGTGTATAGAATGATTTTTTTAGATGAAATCAAAAGTGTTAAATATTAAATTGAAGTTGAAAATTTAAACAAATAGTCCGACATTTGGGCGAGTGTCCATATATGAAATGCGTATCTGTTTCGAAGTTGCTATTTTATGTGTCGCCATCTATTGATAAACAGTCAAATTACAAATTTACTATTATCTAAGAGCTCCTTTCTACTTTCCATAACAAATTTCTTTTATTTATCTGCTTTGCTTTAAATAATTCTCTATTCTCAGTTTTACTGTTGATAAATTTACTTCTAAATCAATTAAATTTTTATCACTGTTTTGCAATTTTTTGGTATAAAATTCGTTGAATGTTGTAAGCATATAATTTATTGGCTCATATTTTGTGTAATCAGTTCTCCTAATTGGTAGATCAAATAGTGGTGTTGCTCTGGTATCATGTGCTGGATCGTAATATTTCATACTGTTTGAAACATAAGTTGACTTCAAATCTCCGTGAATAATTTTGAAAATAAAAGACACTTGCGCCATCTTGCGTCTCTCCTCAAGAGTAATCATTTGCAGAAATAGTAGCCTGTGTTCGTATTTTGGCAGTCTAAAATCGTTCCAGGCCATTCTCCTCAGAGCATATATTAAAAATTGTTTTTGTATTGACTCTATTCTTTTGCACATATTGTCGTAGTGTGGATTCCATATTTCTGGTCTATACTCAATAATCGGTAATATAAATGCAAAGTAAAGGCGTTTTAAAGTCCATGGGTCGACAAAATCCCTGCTGTTGAATTTTAACCAAGCCAATCTTGATTTTGCCTTTGCAACAACATGCTCGATGTGTGATTTGAAATTCATCTTCACATCAAGCAATACTCCCAAGTCCTTTATTACCTCTACTCTTTCAATTTGCACGCCATCTATGTTGTAATTATATTCATATTTCAGTGATCCACGATGATATGATATTATTTTTGTTTTGTTAACGTTCAACTTTAATAAATTGCGCTCATAGTAATTTGCCACACGATCCAAATCCTCTTGAAGATGAATGCAGTCATCTTCTGATTTTATACATTTTGAAATCTTGGTATCATCAGCGAATGAAAGGATGCAAGATTTGGTCACGACGAAAGGTAGATCTATCACAAACATGATGAACAAAGTTGCGCCAATGGGATAACCTTGACCAGTACCAGAAGTTACTTCAATTGGGTCAGATTTGGTATCTGCTATCTTGACTATTTGTCTGCGTCCAGACAAATACGATTCGATCCATTTTAACAGCTGTGTATTCAATCCCATGATGTTTAGCTTTTGAATTAGTAATTTGATATTCACAGAATCAAAAGCCTTTGCGATGTCCAAATATATGGTGTCTGTTTGATGTCCCTTTCCCATGTTGATTATCGTATTCGATGTAAATTCTGCCAAGTTCGTTATCGTTGACCTATTTTTGATGAACCCATGCTGACTTTCGTGTACTATGTTCTTTAGATATTGATTGAGATGGTTCGTGACGATCGAATCTAGAATTTTTGACACTATACACTGAAGGGCGACACCACGGTAATTTTGAACGTTGTTTCTGTCACCGTTTTTGTAAACCGGTCTGACAAAAGACGTTCTCCAAATCTGTGGTACAGTGTATGTTTCAAGAGATTCTCTTAACAATGTTGTGATTGGCCCCCGCAATGAAACCAAACAATGCTTGATAAATTTATTTGGTATTTCATCGGGACCACTGACTAGATCATCCGCAAGCATGTCAATTTGTTGTCCAACAAGCTCTTCAGTTATTTCAATCGGTGATATTTCAGCACAAATGTTGCTAATATTTTCAAACTCCGAGCTATCCAATTGTAGATTTCCCTTCAAAGAGCTGTAGGCTGAAGCAAAATGCTTTGCAAAGAAACCAGCGATCGTAGACTGGTCTTCTGCCCTCATATCCAGATAAGACATTTCATGAGGCAGATCATCACTTTTCCCTTTTTTGTAATTCACATGTCTGTAAAATTTCTTTGGATCATTGTCTATCAGATTCTCCATCTCAATTCTGTAATCATTGAGTGCTGACCGTGCACTGCGTTTATATTCTCTTCTTAATTGTTTAAAATCTTCTACTGATTCAATTGTTTTGACCATATTTTTAATCCGATGAGCTTTGCTGACTTTGTTTTTCAACTCGATTAGTGGCCTATTAAACCATATCGGTTGCTTCCTGATGATTTTTGTTTTTAATTGGACATGATTTTCGATTGTTGACTTTACAATTGTATAGAAATTGTTTAGTTTTATTTCTAATGAATTTGTATCGAATTCCTTAATCCAGTTTACATCTAGAAGTGACTCATTTATTTGTTTATAGTCAGCATTTATGTAATCTCTATATGTTTGCTTAGTTTCAACTGTTTTGATGACAGGCTCATTATATTTGATTTCGATTGCATTGTGGTGCTTCTCAAAATTCAATAAATGAAAGTCACTCATTGTGCATTGATACAGCTCAACATCATTTGTCCAGATTAAATCAAGCATACGACCATTTTGGTTGTAGCATTTGTTTATCTGAAGAAGACCAAGATCGTAGCAAGTATCCAGCACTATATTCTCTTTTTCACTGGCCGCATTGATAGCAATTGCTATTTCCGGGTCCTCATTATCGTCAACAAACCAAATCAATTTGGGCAAATTAAAATCACCGGAAACTACTAAAACATCATTTATACTTAACTTTGATGCGATTTCTCTCAAGGCATTCATGTTGTTTTCATATACCTTGAGTGTTGAGTCTGGCCGAATATATAATTCTACCAAAATGATATTTCGTTTTAGTCCAGATACTCTTACCCAAATCTGTTCCGCACCGAACAGGTCACCCGTCCCAATGCAAACCGACTTCAGCTTGTTGTTAACAGCGATCAAAACTCCTCCTCCATTCTCCTTGCGATGAACTTGGTCCCTCTCAGTGTTTGGTGACCGATCACAACGATACACATCGTACATCTGCGGAAACAAGTCATTCGAATTGATGGCGTCATTCAGATGAGTCTCTCGCAGCATGTAAATTTGCGAATGGTGCACTAGAATTTCAGCCACAAACTCCGGAATTTTTGTTTTTAATCCATTTACATTTTGTGAATGGATAACCGGCTGTTTTGAATATTTTTCATCATTAAAATTGGGTGTAGTACTCATTTCTCCCTTTGGAGAACATATACAGTAATTATTTAAATTACCTGAGTGACCACTCTCCATTTCCATCGATGAAAAATTAACAGCTGAGTTTGTTGTGGCATCTAATAGTGGTTTCTGGATTGCCAGCGTTGAGCCGGTGGCCGAAGTCCCCTCCGAACACGTTGAAAATCCTTAAAACCATTCTCGAATTCAATAAAACAAGAGCGGCAATCACAATCATCAAAATGCGGACTAGCTCTCGGCAAAACATCCATAAAATGACGTTGGTTATTGAAATCGTCATTCCAATGGCTTCGTCGACGGTCAGTTACCCAATTTTTTCTTTGAAATGAACGGCTGAATGGATAACTGTGTGTGTGTGCATGATCATTTCTCGGTTCCTGACGATTTTGCTGCCGATTTCTTTGTTGCTGCTGTTTTTGTTGTTGTTGCCTTTGTTGATGTTGTTGCTGTTGTTTTTTGGAAGATGTGTAGGTACTTGCATCTCTTTTTATATCATTATATGTTCCATCAAAGACCACAACTGCTGTGTCATCATTAACACCATATAATCGACGGCTGAATGGTGAAGTTTTCTGAAGGAGGTTATCAAGATCTCTATTGTATAGGTGTAGTGGAACAAAATTAGTGTAAATAATTTCCCTTACAGTCCTAATTCTTAGACCAATTATATGTCTTGATACTCCAAATAAGGGTGCGATTTGCTCATTTGATTGATCCGTGCGTAATTTCATAAGATAGATATAAAGCGCATTCTTTGCTCTTTTTATGGTTTTGTATCGTTGAAGCAAAGACTGCGAAATCGATTGATCAACGATTTCGAACTGATTGCTTGTTAAATCAGTATATATTTTCATTGTTTCGACATTATGAGGTCCAACAGCTGTAAGTTTAAAAAGAAATAAGGTTTGTCTATCATTGTCAAAAAATGTTCGATCAAAAAAAAAATTGAATTTATGTCTCTTTATTCCAATTGGCTTTTGGGGTATATATCACCCCACTTGGTGAATGTCTTACCTGTTATACCTGTTTGAATATTTTTTTCATCCGAGTTCAAAAGTAATTTTATCAAGTCCTTTACTTGATTTTGTGTGAAATGGAATTCTCTATTATTTTCAACCTCCCACGTACTTTCTAAGATATGATTAATACATATTTTTGCCCGAATTGGAATGTAAATTTTCTTTGTTTTGAATGCTTTAAAACGAATAGATTGCTTAACACCACGAAGATCATCAGTAAACGTCTCGCAATCTGGAAATGTGCATCGGCGTGTTGACGAAAGTGTTCTTTTGTAGTTCAAAATAATTGGATTCATACTTTTTTGAATTCATCACATTAAGTGTGAGTTGCTGGCACAGGCACTTGAATCACAATGCCTCTCTATACTTTTCGCCTACTTATATATATATAGGATTTAACACAGAATAATAAATCATGATTTATCATGATCAGTCATAACACAGCATGCCATTAAAAGAGCGAATAATATTCTATACATAAACAGATATATTCAAACTCAAAAAACTTGAGCGATTCTTCTAGTTATTGGGTCAGTAATGTGCGAAGGGGGGGGGGGGGGGGGGG
>NW_022197822.1:0-3217 GCF_009176525.2 Contarinia nasturtii | reverse complement strand
CCCCCCCCCCCCCCCCCCCCCCCCCCTGTGATTTGGATGAGAAAATTATTTTCGCGAAAATTATTCGAATTTGCTAGGTTTTATTTATTTAGTTTTATGGGGAGAGAGGGAGAGAGAGTCATACATTTCTTTGCTAAACGATTTGTGTAAACGAACACGATAACTGAATGACGAAATGGATATCGCAAAATTCGCGATTTCACTTGTCTTTTATAAAAACAATAAATAAAAAGCGATCTTTTTAAATTCCTTATAAACAATGTTATTTATTTCATTCTTTCACACACATGTTCAGTGTTGTAAAGATATTCTGCTATTTTATTATAATAAAAATTGAAATGAACATAGAAAGATAATGTTTTTATTATTCCCAGTCAAAGTATAGATTTTCCTTTCCTTCATTTTCACTGTAAAGCAAAGAAAAACGTTGGAATTTATATCAATATATTTTTTTAATTTTCTTACCCGAGAATGTTTTGTAGATGATTGTAATCAAGGTCTACGTCCGGCTCTCGCTTGGCTACATGAAACCAATATTTCATCAGTTCAATCTGATTTCCAAATAAATCCATCAAATCCACCTTTTCTTTCAATTTTAGAACCATCTCAACTTGTTCGTGATGTTCTTCTGGCAAATTTACATGCGCCCATGGTAGAGTTTTGCAAAGATTTTTGCTTAACCGTGATAAACCGAAATCAAACAGTATTATTCTTCTGGGGTCATGACGACTTATGGCTATGTTATCCTCTTTTATATCACAGTGTACCACGCCCCGATTGCAGCTAAACGACTGCGTTGAACACCAATCTCATGAGACTTCTGCAACGCTTCATGATACAATTTAAACTGCCGTCTGAAGGCTAAAAACAGAGAAACAAAAAAAAATCATTCACGAGACGAACGGTCCCAACACTTCACGCTCTGTGAATCTAAATGATGCAGCGGCATCAAGCGAAACGTTATTACGCTGGCAATAAAGAAGCATTCCCCAATAACGGTCGACCTCACGCCAGGAACCTTCAGCTTTGGGATCAACAGCCAGAGTCATCGCATTACTCCACGCAGCCTTCTCGACGATTTCCGCTTCAAGGAAAGCACGCATCTCATTCCGATCACCGCGTGCAAGTAGAAATTCTAAAAATCAAGAACAGAATAAATTAAATTAACAAAGAATCACGTAAGAAAAAAGACAAAAAAAACACTTACCCAAACCATTATTCACCATAAGCGACTCAGAAAAAGCCGCATCCTCAGCAGCTTGCGCGGCAACATTGGCCTCGGCAAGTTGGCGAGCAGCCGAAAGCACCGAAGCTAAACGACTACGCAAAACATCATCTGCATGAGACTTTTTCATCACTTTATGATACGCCTTAAACTGCCTTTTGAAAGCCGAAAAGAAAAAAAAAGAAATTAACAAACAAAAAGAAAATAAGAAATGTTTTTTACTGTGTCAAAACTTACCGAGTCCGGTGATTACGATCACCACGTCGAACGCCTCTGGGCTCGTTAACCAAAACTGGATCTAGATGTGCAAAATGATTTCGACGACGCTTCTGCGCACCGGTCCACAGGGCGGCCGAATTTGGGCCAGTTTCATCGGCATCATCGGAGTCAGAATCAGCTAGTAACAAAGTTTTGGAAATGAAAATTATTTCAGTTGTCACGCTCGTCCTCCTCTTTTTTTGCTTCGATTGCACGGCGTTCTTCATTTTTGATATTCCGGGCGGCGCTTCGCAGCACATTTGCTAAGCCAATTTCCATTTCGAATATTGATTGTTCGATGTCACTCAGGTCCAAATTTAGTGTAAACGTACGGTTCTCGAAATTACCCTCAATACAAGCACCACTGTCGATCTTTTCACGTCCGAACGCAGCATTTACACGAACGTCAATCGTTGAAACGTTCATCTTTGGCTGATGTGGTTGTTCAGCTGCTTTTTGTTGTTGTTTTGCTTGTTGTGGTTGTAATGGATCAACCAAGATTGGACCAACCAATGGATAAACATCAAATACATGTTTATGACCATACCAGGTGATACGGATGCCGAATACATCAGCGTAGTTGCAAATCTTGATTTTGCAAACCACCTTCTCCATTATTGCATTCACGGCGTTGCGATTGAACGAAATGTCACCTTTCTCATTGAGTTCGAATCGACTGTTGATCTTCAAAACCTTTTCATAAAATACCAGAGACAAAACTGGCTTGCACTGTGGGCCCAGTCAGACTAAATTGTATACTTTTAGGATTTTTCTATATAAAAAATCCATATGGATTTAAAAAAATCCTGATCGTGTGATGCTTGTGTACATGTACTTTTTCTGTAACAGCTACAGTTGACAATTTCGTTTTGCATTATATGTTTTGCTCCGTAAAATCGATGACAACTAACAAAATGAACTATTTTTTGTAATGAAAATTATTACTTTTCCGCACACCTAGTGTAGGGAAGGTATTGTATTAGGCCAAAAAATTAAAGTCATCCCAAAACATGTTTTCTATGCATATTTAATGTAGAAAACACGATTGGAGATGATTTTGGGGCATATTAATGTGCGTCGCTGTGTGTGATGTGTCCTGTGTCCTGTGTCCTGTGTCCTGTGTCCTGTGGCGTGTTGCCAAAATTTGTTAACACGATAAATCCTCTTCCAAAAACTCAATTCAAATTCTGACTTTGCAGGATGATTTGGGACTACTAGGAGACGTGCTGATTAGTTTTTGAGCAACACCCAGTACAAATCCGTCGAACAAGTCGACGACAGCGATTTGACAGGTGGACCACGCGAGAAACTTATCAATCCATATCAATCCCTATTAACAAAACTACACTTGACAGTTATTGTATTGAATTTTGTACGGGATTTATTTATTATATAAATATAAAAAAAACAATGTGAAATGTGAATAAAAAAAATAAAAAATTAATGTCGTGACGAATTATGTGAAAAAATAAATTATTATATTTCAATTACTCAGCGGAAAGTATGCTTGAATACGCGTATACCGCTGCACAGCGGTACCAATAATATATACAAACACATAAAGGTCGACCCGCTTTAAAAAACATTTCTATTTTTTACACCTAACGATGGCTGATTATTTTTGTTTTTATTTTATTAATAAAACTAAATTAAAATTAAAAAATGTAAGTTTTTCTACGAATGCGATTGCGTGGTTTTATTGCTCTGCTGTGCAGCAGCAGCAGGAACATATGG
>NW_022197820.1:0-4159 GCF_009176525.2 Contarinia nasturtii | reverse complement strand
GTAATTCATTTAATACATAAATAATTCCATTCAATTCAATATAATTCTATGTCAATTCAATTTAGTTCCAAGTAATTCGCACTGATCTAGTATGCTGTTTTTGTATGATATGTTCTGTGTGCTATCACCAAAGTACAAAAATCAATTTTAACTGATTTAAAGATGAAAAATTACAATTTCTTTTCGGAAAATAATGAATAACATTTAAATATGGTTTGTATTTAAAATCACATTTTTTTGTATTTCTCCAAACGAATTATTCACAAATCTGATTTGTCACAAACTAGAATCGTGTTGTATAGTTTCACGATGAATACGATGGCTGTTTTCGAAACTACTGTCATATTCCATACATTTGTCCACTCATTCGAGCAATCATGTGCACAGACATAAAAAAATGTGTGTTTTCAGTAGTAGCGCTGCTATATGACTGTTCTCTTGACAATTTGTGCAGGACTAGAACATTATGAATTAGTTGGAACTAAACTGTATTGACATAGGATTATATTGAATTGAATTGAATTTTTTATGTACTAGATGAATTACGTTCTTGTAGTAATTTGCCCCTTGGCTAGAAAACTATTACAGGCATCGATTTACTTACAGATTGAGCCCATCGTGGAAAGTACCTAAGTAGTAATAATCAATGGAATAAATAAAAATTGCATAAATATAAATGCATTGGAATAAGACACCAAGAATAATTTAGGTTGTATGTGCAAAGAGATTTTCAAATGATGATGACGAAGATGATGGAAACAGAAATATATTTGAAATTTAGATATAGAGTGTGTGTGTGTGTGGCCGAATGAATGACTGAGCGCATGATAATTGGGAAACCATTAGAATATAAGAATCTATATATGTGTCCGTAAGAATAAATTTGGAAATACAAAAACGGAATCTGAAGAACGTTACATAAATTTTGTTTTACAAAATTTACGACACCTCAAAAACATGTTTCCTGGACGTTTTCGAAGCCAGAGAACCCGAAACAGGACGTTGAGAGCATGTTTGTTTTGGGTCTATCTGTGGATGGATAATCAATGGACAAATTTTGCGTACGCGATAAATTTCCCCAGGAAAGTAATTTAAAATCTGATTTTACAGGATGTTAGTTAGTTAAAATAATAGCCTTATTAGGGCATGGACAAAGTTTACTGTGACACTAAACACGGTCGGCTCGCCAATCCGTTGGCACCGCAATGAGCTTGCGGATGGTTCATATGTCGGCTCGCTAATCCGTTGATATAATATATTAAATAATAAATAATTAACTAGGTAAACAATAACTGGAGAACAGGGAAATATTACTCAAGGATGGTGAGGAATAGAAATCATTAGATGTTGAGCGACTTTGGTTGATGGACCAACATTTTATGCCTGAAGTGATACCTATGAGAAAGAGACCAATTTTCTACCAAAAGTTACACTTTTTAAGCCACCTTCAGACATATTACTTTTCCGCACACCTAGTGTAGGAAAGGTATTGAATTAGGCCAAAAAATAAAAGTCACCCCAAAACATGTTTTCTATGCATATTTTAGAAATTTGAAGAAAGAAAACAAGATTGGAGATGATTTTGGGGCATATTAATGTGCGTCGCTGTGTGTGATGTATCCTGTGTCCTGTGACTCCTTTTTTTGTTACGGTGATAGGTCTTTTTCCAAAGACTCAATTCAAATTCTAACTTTGCAGGATGATTTGGGACTACTAGGAGACGTGCTGATTGGTTTTTGAGCATATCTGTTGACCGGTGTAATTTTTTTTGGTCCGTATGGAATACCCACATCCATACATTTTTTTAACATTTTTCAACCATTTTGGTGACTCGATGGTTTCGTGCTTAGACATGAAATTTAAAATCTTGGTTTACGGGATGATTAGGTACTACAAGGAATAGATCTGGTCAAATGCTCAACGACATTGATTGATCGGTGTAAAACTTAGACTCTGAAGAGGCACTTATGGAAAAAATGCCATAAAATGATATTCTTTCAATTTGAACGCTGAAAGAATGTGTAGTTGGGGTTTTTTGGGCACGAGAAACCCGAATCTGATCACAGCGAACGGCAGTACGCGCGAGTTACGAAACCACTTTAGTGTGCTGAAAAGTCGAACTTGCTATATATACACGTAATTTCCAAATTCTAACCTGGAAGGCCTTTTAACGCGATTAGTGTATGGTTGGAAAGCCCTTGGGCCATAAAACAAGGAAAAATATCAAAGTTCGAAAATCGGTCCACCTGCCTTCAAAATATGGTCTTTTCAAGAAAAGAGTCAAAATTCAGTTTTATAGCCATAGATAGCCCTAAATGAGGTCATTGATACCTGAAACATCGATATTCGAATTCTAGACTTCAATACCTTTCCAACAATACCTCAAACATCGAAATCGATAAATCTTTTCGAAAAATTCAGCATTTTCTAAATTTCATATGATTTCTATCAAAAATCAAAATGTCTGTCTGTCTGTGCGCAATTTTGCGTACTCGATTCTGATTTTTTTGAAACTTTCTGGGATTAAAGTACATAAAAAACTTTTTTGTTCCGGCACTTTTCGATTTGGCCACCATGTTGGCCGTAGCCGGCCTCCAAAAGTCACTTTTTGACTTTTGTCCCCACGGTCACCGAGGCACATTCACTTGACACAACCCGGACATAGGCATATCATTGGAAAGGCCTTGAAGTAAGCTATCAAATGGTATCATTTTTGGTTAAAAAATGCCAACATGGAGTGTGTATATCTGCCAAAAACCAAAAAATTACCGTTCGACCGGACACACACCGTCCATCACCTCGAAAACAAACCTAACTTGGTTCATCGAAAATTTCACCGATTTTAGGCCCAAGTCTAAGCTATAATATGCCGCATAGCTGATATCCCAGAAAATTCTTGTTTTCAAGATATGGCCTTCGATAGAGCAAAAATGGCCTAAACGCTGTGGCATCTATACTTGTCATACCCAGGGCATATGCATATTCGTTGGAAAGGTCTTGAAGTAAGCTATCGAATATGGTGCCAATTGCGACTTAAAAATTTCAAGTTGGGGTGGCCAAATCGGCCAAAAATCAAAATTTGACCGTCTGGCCGGGCACATAACGGATATTTTCTCGAAAAAGACTCCATAGTTTCTTTTGAGAATCTCATCGATTTATGCCCCAAGTCAAAGATAAAAAAGTGTATACCACACACACTTCTGAAAATTGGCCGTCCCCATTATGAGCCATAATTTATGACATTCGGAGCAAAAAAAATAGCCTAAAAGTCCATATTTTAATTGTATTTCAAAATTATTAAAATTCATGTGTGGAGATGTATTGAATGTTTAATTTGGCCAGTTACTATCACAAAATTAGTGATATTAAATAAAAAACCTCTGATGAGGTGAAGATCGAGTGACGAAACCAAAATGTGAAACACAAAATTTCTGATATCAATTTTGTGACGAAAATAAATGATAGATAATTTTTCTGTGTACTGTGAATAAAAACTTAATAAACATTTGTATAATCGGAACGTTGCATTGCGTCATCAGTCCATACTGACAGTAAAAAGAGAGGAATTTCTGCAACATTTTGAATGTTCAAATGTATATTAAGTTTTTATTCACAGTACACAGAAAAATTATCTTTCATTTATTTTCGTCACAAAATTGATATCAGAAATTCTGTGTTTCACATTTTGGTTTCGTCACTCGATCTTCACCTCGTCAGAGGTTTTTTATTTGATAATAGTTTTAAGATGCAATCAATTTTTCACAGACTTTTCATACAAAAATCCACAAAACATTTCAGTTTTGTATGAAAGCCTTTGTGGTGCCGAATGATATGAAACTTTGAACAGGCTATTTTTTTGATTGAAATTTCTTTAAACTTGGTGTGATTACACTGTGCGTCATTTATTAACTTTTAAAATGTGACAGAAACGAGACCCACCGTTTTTACATAATTTGGGTATGCTGATTTCAATGGCATCACCCGTTTTTCACGTCAGGATTTTCCACAATTTTCCTAGAGAGTTTTCCGGAAAACCAAAATTGGCTGTTTATACTCAAGTAACATTTTGAATTCATGCAATATCCCAGAGTGGTGACCTATCAGGCGTTGTAGTACGGTTCAAGTATAGTCAAGCCACACAATTCGTTTTGAAAAAAAA
>NW_022197819.1:0-3149 GCF_009176525.2 Contarinia nasturtii | reverse complement strand
CGTCGTTCGGCGCCGGAGTTGAAAAATCGCCTCCGTTGCGAACACTGCTGTTTAAACGCTTCCTGAGCGGATTCAAAGAACCAATCATACCACATGATATCGCCATAATAATTAGAAATACATCAAGTAAGCAATTTGATTCGATTATTTATTCGAAACATATTTCAACCTTTTTTGTCCTGGATTTCAACAGAGGAACAAACCTCCCGCAAACTAAACGAAGTGCTCGAAAAATTGAATGAACTTCCAAATGCAAATAAAATTCTCATTGATAAAGTTCTGCAACTTATTAGAGATGCTGAGAGTACTGCCGATAATAAAATGAATGCATCGGCTTTGGCATCAATAGCAGATTCATGCTTCACACCTCCAAACAACTTGTGGAAAACATCGTATGCAAAAATCCAAGAGAATGCCATGTTATCTTATCTCATCAGAAATTGGGGTAGTCACATATACCTAAACGATTACATCGACTTTATTGTGCGCAAATGAAATCGATTTGAAATTTTTTCCGTCTACATTATTTACCAATTTGAAAGTGTTTGAAATCAATTACAATCATGCCAATCAACTTCACTTCCAAAATAAATACAATTTAAATTCTATACGTATTTTCACAGCCAAAATTGAATAAAATATAAACACATGCTCTTATTTTTATTTTTTTTTTTGAGTTGAAACACTTTCTGACATAGATTGCTTACATTACGAGAAACGCTTTATACCGATATACAGAAAGAGTGTGAGTGTGAGTGGTGTTTATTGCAAATTTTCTATTGGATAAACTTTTACTATTGGATATTCTCGGATATTCTATATTTGGAATGGCTGATGAATGCTAAATATCTTCGGTAAAAATAAGCCATAATAATTCAATATTTCGTTTCAGAAAACTTATTGATTACGGCAACGTAAATAGCTTCGGTTAAAAGTTTTCAATATCTGGCTCGGTGGATGGTTTTCTATGTATTACACGAAAAGTGAGAGCAGTGTGTTGTGTCGATAATTGACCAACGTGTCTGGTATTGGGTATCGCATCATAATTTCATAGACAAAAATGTATGGTTGAATAACAACAATAACACAAGACGGTTCTACCCAAAAGTCAGACAGAAAAGAGCAAAATGTCGGCGAAATAAATGTGAAAAACGTTATGTAATATATTTTCATGAGCATTTTTGTTCTCTCTTTCTCTCTCTCTCTCTCTCTCTCTCTCTCTCTCTCAATTGAATATGGATCGAATGTGAAGAAAAAAAGCGAGAAAGCCAAGTGTAGTGATGGTTGAAACGAAGTTGTGTGTCTGTTCGTGCGTGCCTTAAATCGTCCAGACAATTCA
The DNA here is from genome assembly GCF_009176525.2 of Contarinia nasturtii. NCBI lineage: Eukaryota > Metazoa > Arthropoda > Insecta > Diptera > Cecidomyiidae > Contarinia > Contarinia nasturtii. Next base: position 1,810 of record NW_022197819.1, on the reverse strand, counting down.
GTCGACTCGTACAAACAATATCATTGATCCAAAACACTCTTTTTTTGGCTTATCACTTCTTCCATTTCGCAGATACATTACTTGAGAAGCTTATCCTTTCGTGCAGAGCAACGGCAAATGGATTGCCTACTTACAGTCGAATCGATGATGCGAAATTTCGAAAATGAAAAAAAGCACATTGCAAAAGCAGAAGCCTCAGTGTGGAATGAGAAACTAATAGAAGATATCAATGCTATTAGAAAAATATGTTTCAGAAAGTAAAGCACTCTGGCTTAAACTGTATACGAATGAATGAAAATGCCATTGGCAAAGAGCTATAAAGCCCGAAGAGAGCGAGAAAAAGAAAAAAAAGAATGAAAAAGCGAACGTGTTGCAATAAATGATCAGAAACATTCGTCTGATATCAAAACAAGTAGGAAATGAAACGAAAGAGAGAGAGAGAGAGAGAAAGAGAGAGAGAGAGAACCAAAGCCAGATTGTTTCGTGCACACTCACATCGGTGGCAACGACACTGAAATCGATACTGAACTAGAGAAAACAAATTACACCAGATTTTATCTGGATTCGATGCAGCCTTTACTACTGCTACTATCATCATCATAAAAACGAAGACGAAAGAGTGAAAACATTGGCGAAGCAAAACACCATCTAAATAAAAATGAACAGAATATCATTTATCCCGTTCCCGAATGTGTGTGTGTGTGGATTGTATACAAAGTCCGTGCTTTTCCCAAAAACACACTTCCATTTACTGGTAAAAAGAACGATAACAATGTTTATTTACTGTTTTGTAAATTCCATCGATTCGTTGTCATGTATGTTGGCGGCGGCCACTGTCAACTCGCTTGAAATTCGGAAAATGGTTTCGCAAACATACACGTCAGAAAACGAAAAGTGTACACTTTTTCAAACCGAATAATCGGAATGGCTATACTAAAATTGTGAAATGCCGTTGCCTTTTTTTCGTAGATTTCAATGTGATTTAGCATTTTTCGTAGATGTTTCGTTCGATGTAAGCAATGGAATCAAATTGGATTTGTATTTTTCTGTGTTGTTGTGCCAGAATACCGTCATTATCGACCGATTTTAAAACCATCCACAAACCGATTAGCACATTCAATCTTTTAGAAAATTGTTTTCTGTTTCGTTGAGTAAAACTAAACGATCAATAAACGTGAGCTTGAACGAATGTTCATATACATCGTAAATATAAAATGTGTTGTCTGATTTTCATTGAAAAATTAATGAAATTCTATAGTCGATCAAATCAATATTCGCAATGCATACCCCCACATGCAGTGAAAATATGCAGTGTTTATGGCTATAGAATATCCATTCACATTATCGCTGCTATTGTCGACAAAAACCACTTCAAAAACTGAATTTTGTTTGCTAATTTAATGGATCGAGTATTTATTATTGTTATTGCTCATGTTGTGTTTTGGACTTGTAATGGATAAACAATTATTTGCATCACAATCATAATATTTAAACGTGTACCTCATGAATGGAATGCATGCTGATGAGTTTAATTTGAAAAACCTACCATCGTTTTACCAGAAATTAAAACGAAACAAAAACAACAACAAAAAATGACGAACCGCTACGCAAATCTGTACACACATCATGATGCAATCAGTTGGCTGCTGTTTTAGCATTATACAATTAATTTTTTAGCATATTTAAAGGCGTATGAAGTGGAGGGTGGAGGGTATTCAGCATCAATTATAATTTATGTTGAAAATACCCATCAATTTTATGATGCCATCAAAATTTATAACATATCATCATCATATCATGGGTGCCAAAA
>NW_022197818.1:0-2143 GCF_009176525.2 Contarinia nasturtii | reverse complement strand
GGTGGCGGTGCCGGCGGCGGCATCGGCGTTGGTCCACTTAATTCAATTTCGTGGAATTGTGATGGATTCTTTGATGCAATCACAATTGACATTTTTTTCATTGCAATATTAATGTTGTGTGCGTCATAATTACAATTCTGTGTATTTGCATTACCATTAATTAATGCTATGGTGTAAAAAAATGCCCAAATACCAGAATAAACGATAGTCTTCGCCTGTGTTACGTTGTCCATGAAAATCTTGGTGAATGCGATGTTCACTTTATTTGATCCATGTTCGTATCTCTTTTTACACAGTTTTTCGATTTCTTCGATTTCTTTGACTTGCAAATTATCGTTTGCTGATAAATAGTTGGTTGCCACGTTTTTACCCTCTGATGTATATTTAATCACTGTGTATCTTCCTAATGAGGTTTGATGAATTTGAATATCATCAACCTCAATTTGGGTATACACAGGTGCAATATGACTTCTCATAATTGCAATTGGTAGTATTTTGGCATTCTTCCAACATTGTTCAGCGATGATATATGAAAGTTGTAGAAAAATTTGATTCGGCACATATTCAAAATTGTCAAACTTAAAATCCCAATGGAACTTTTCTGCTTCAAACTGTTGAATCGTCATTATTTTATGGATGAATTTATCGTCATCATATTCTGTTGCATTAAAATCAACATTAACAGATGATGTATATTCGATGAACTCATCCAACAGTTTGAATAGTTCATCTGCATCTATACAATAAAGTGAACCCTTGTGACCGCTTTTCAACATCAATTCAAACTTATTCGCAATATACATTCCATCTGGGTATTCAGCGTTCCGATAAAATTCAATTTTATTACCAAGTGCACTCTTCTCTAGCTGTGTTAATTGAATTGTTTTTCCGGGAAAGAAGCCGCATTCGAATTTTGAATTCATGCCCATGTGAATTATTTGCGGCGTAGTTAGATATTTGTTGCTTTGCGGATATTTTTTTCGTCCATGTTTCATGCTTAGGAAAATTGACAATCCATCCATGTCGGAATCATTTATCATCATCATAGGAATGTTTGGATGTGTCAATTGTAATTTCTTTATCCAACACATGGTGTTCTGACTTGCAAAGCTACTGCCGCTAATTTGAAAATAATCATTTCGATTATTAATTCGGCAGTATTGTTCGGTTACTTCCATGGCGCACGCAGATTCAATTATTAAAATTCCTTTTACAGTGTTTGCTAGTTGAATTTCGGCATGAGGTTCATAACTCCATATGATCATCGTGTCTTGAAATGAATTAAGTGTCATGCTGCATGCTAGTTCGTTGTTGTATGCTTGTTTTGTCACTTTGCCTGGTCCCCACCAATGGCCATCACTCACTGTTATGATCGGCCATCTCCATTCTATTAAATTATATCCGATTATTGATATTATGATGTTGTATGTTATTTGGATATCTTGATATTGGAGATTTTCAAAATATGCTTTTAGATAATAGTATAGCCATCTCATATACATCTTCGACCACGAATCTTTTCTGATTTGTTTTAATATCGCAATACATATCAATATCCACACTAATACCATTTCTGTTTTTTGGATTCTGTGATACATGGTGTCGTATTTATTAATAGTGCTGTGTGCGTAAATGATGCCGTTTTTATTGAATGATAATTTGGATTTGTGAATAGAAACTGGTACATTAATAGTTTTCTTATTGAATTCGCTTGGATCCATTATTTGATCATATATTGTATCAATTATTTCAATCAATTTATTGGCCAGGTTTTGAAGTTCTGTGTCTTTTTGTGTGCTTTTGCATTGCTGGAGATCACTTACTTCATTGTACGCAATAATCTGTAACATTTCAATATCTTTTCTAATTTTATTCATGTTCGTTGCACTTTTCATATTTAATCCTATTAATGGTTTCCATTTCTTGTTCACTGGTTCTTTTGATTCCAAAATTATTATCCCATTTATGACTGTTTGAGTTTTGTGTTTTTTTTCTGGCATGTATTCTTCACCCAAAATAGCTCGAAATATTGTATCATGCGCGATTTCGTGCATCATATAACCTTGTTTTTTACCTTGTCTGGATTTTTCTTCACCTTGTTTTTTGGCTGGTTTTGCCGTTTTGACGCTGCCAGGCTTTGATT
>NW_022197817.1:0-3926 GCF_009176525.2 Contarinia nasturtii | reverse complement strand
CAAAAAGGATGCCTTCTTTGCACTGTCACCACCATTGGTAGTTTCTTATTATCTCGTGGTTAAAACTATGAACTTCTTTCTGCACAACCCTAATATTTTCCGCAGCAACAAAAATTATCCAAAAACAACACTTTTAAGAATACGTAGAAAATTTTACTAATTTCCTTTTTTTATTCAACGAAAATACAATCGCACTTGAAACAGTTATATTCAATCCTTAAAAATGTAACAGATTATAATTTCCAAAAATAAAACTTGAAATTTTAATATATTGCAAATCGAATGTTTTTCTGTTCTTTAGTAAATTTGAATTTTGCAAATCAATATTTTGTTTCTATTATTTGTTAAACTAATTAAGAAATGATTCCTTTAGAAGTCGTGAGTATTTAGGACAACCTTGCGTTATTTAGCTACTAGCATCTTTTAAAATTCCTATAACGAATGAAGCCACTTTCGAGCACTGATTAATTTTTGCACAGAAATATCAAACACGAATTCATTCAATTCGATTGCTAAATTCTCCGTTCGTTGAAGAGATTTTTTTAAATGAAAACATTTTATAATGCGAAGAGTTTGAATTATGCCATATTATGGCAAGTACGATAACTTTTGCACTGTGTCAAATGTGCATGAATATCATAAAGTGAATGATAACAATGTTTGTTTTTTTAAAATTATTCTTGAATTTATGGTATGACATGCATAAATTTCTCTGAAGTCTGCTTTATTTTCATGCCAGTCATAATGATAATATGATTAATTTGATTCTTTATTTGTAGATAATTTAGTATATTATGAAAGATTATTTCGGAGGTGTGTACTTTGTTGATGTATCACCGTTTACTGCATTAAGAAAGATGTTGTGTCGCTGTGCAAAGAAACTGTCATAAACATTTTATGCGATAAACTTGAAAAAGAATCCAAAGTATCTAAATGAAACTTGAGGGTGCATTGTGTCTACCATAATTGTGTACATTTAATTTAAAAAAAACAGTTCTGGTCGATTTTATGGTTTTGAGCTCATCATACAGTGGCAATTCATTATCAATTCTTGTTTAGAGAAAACATAATTGTTTGTACCAAACGCTATAAAAATGTTAGATTTTAATATGCTGCAATCGGTTTTCCATGCAGAGTCGACATATTTTACAAAAATAATTCGAGTATCTTTTCCGGTTGGATATATCATTTTTCTATCATAGTTACTCGATGATCAATGGAACGCATCCATGTTCGCTTTCCGTTTGTCGATGGTGTTTGCTTTGGATATGAGTGAAGATGTTGTTTCCATCACTTGCCTTACTTGGTTTTACATGCTTTGAAATTTTAAATCGGCAGATAGTGGCAGATAGTTAGCTTCTCAGACATTATAACTCGTGGTCGGAAAACGACGCCGGTCGTCTATTTCTATCGAATAAATAAAGAGAAATTGCGTATTAGTATTCGCGACTTAAATCTAATGTTGTCCCACAACAAACAATTCAGTCCCACACATTTTACCAATATATCGATTGAGATCGACCACAACACTATACTCTCTACCGTTTTCAATTTATCGTACAGATTTTTTTTTTGGTATTTTTCAAAATGTAATACGCTCTTTGCACGTTTCAAATTTCCACGAAATTATTCATCCATTTTTATGGTACATCAGAAATCACACCGAAAGGAAAAATGCACATGATCCAAACAAAATCGCATAAAACGTATAAATATCATGATTTGTAATGCTTACAAAGTATTTATGCTACTACTAAAGACCAAACGCTGGATGCGGACACAATGAATTGCAATGAATCAAACACGATCGCAAATAATGACGAATTTTAGATAAACAATTGTTTTTTTTATCTCTCAAATAGTGCCCAGTACTCATGATTTAGTGAATCGAAATCGCATATAAAACTTATTGAGTTTGAGAATGACACAATCCCCTTGTCGAAATGTATTTTAGAGATTATTCTGTTGTGGATACTTTAGTGTATTCATTCATGTTTTTTTTTCTCCTCTTGCATGGTGTTGGTGCAACAACTTTAATTTAATACAATACACCTTCAGCGGACTATCACATATTGTTCATAAATCGTTGGTGATGCCAGCTCATATGACTGACTGTAGGTGGTTTTTGTCTTTTTCAATATGATTTGTGAATGTTTCCTCTGTGTCTGCACTCTATAGACTGGCTTTGTTGATGTACAGCCGTACGAAGTGTTTTTTAAAGGTGCGTTCATATGCTTGTAGTACAAGTAATGTATAGTCCAAAATAAAGTTTTGTAAATTCAATATGTGTGTGTGTGTGCAGTTTCTGATGCGAAGAGAAGAAAAAAAATAAAATGCAAAACAACGACAAAATCGTCATCGTCGAAAAATTCATTTGCATCGGAGGCAGCAACAATAACAGTTATAACGACAACAGTGAAATCATAAACATAACAACGAACACAAATCATACATCGCGATAAAATAATATTTAAATTTTAAATATTTGCCCATTTTCAGTTAGCCAAGCATTCTGGTGCATACTCTCTTTCACTCATTCTCTCTCTCTCTCTCTCTCTCTCTCTCTCTTTCTATGAATGGCATACACAGAGTGCATTTATGGGTCTTGCATGACGATTGGAAGGCGTTTGTCGCACGAGTTTTTGGAGAAACTAGAAAAAAAAGGTGTACGAAATGGTGAAAAGCTCGGCAACGTGACTAGCGAGACCAGCCCTTTTTCCATGAGTATTTGTTAAAACAAAATGATTAGTACCCATTCGTCATAACTATTACATGAACAGGCGTTTTCGATGCAAAACCACAAATAACAATGTAGCATCGGAGTCTGTGCATTGATAATACAATTCATTGTCACATTACAGTTATTAATGATGGCATGAAAGAACAAAAAATAAAGTTGAGAGACCGATGCTCATAATCATTTTGATAATATGCAAAATGAAATACAACAAAACGATTTGACAAACTGAATGGCAGCAAGAAGTGTATAAAATCCAGCAAAATTTTCATATCCCTTTCTTCATTCATAAAAAAAAAACACTTAACTGATTTGAGTGTTTTTTAGAATTGCTATAAATGTTGAGGCATACGCGTATTCACAATGAAATGCGAACATATGCACGATAAGAGAGAAAGAGAGAAACACATCCAAGTAAATAGCATCAAAATACCTGACCTAGCCCCATTTAATGCATTATTCATATATTCAAACAATCCAAATAACTAAAGAAAAAAGGCTAAGAAAAATTACAAGCAACCACATGAAAGCAGTAACGCGCGCGGCGATTGAGGAGAGAGAAAAAAAAACATTCAAACAAAACGAAATACATCACACCAAAAAAATATGTATGTATATGGCTAAATAACGCATGCTAGAATGAGTCAAGGAGGCAAACCGTGTTGAAACTGAAACGACGAAGAAGAAAAAAAATCAATGATATGAATTCAAAATGCCACACGAAGCTGTTGGCTACTGAAGAGAGTCCATGCATCGTATAGCATGTGTTTATTTCGCAATGGTATGTATGTGTACGGAATGAATCCGGAATGCCTTTTTTCTTTGTTTTCAAATTTCGTATGCGAGAACGGAAATAAAATTGACGCCTGGTACGCCTTTTCTAACACACAAACACCATACATAAATTGGCGCGCAATCTTAAAACAACTGGAAATCAACAGTTGAATCGATCACAAGTACGAAAATGATGATAAAAAAAGGAAAGGATAAACGACAACGGACGCTTGAAAATAACTTAAATCACATTTTATTGAGCGAATTTTTACGCAACAAGTGCACGTCAATGATACTGTATGTTATGTCATTTTCATGTAAATGAAGAGATTTCAAAAACGGAAAGCAAATGGAGAGAGAGAGAGAAAAAAACAGCGAAAACAATAATGCCAACCGAAATCAAGTAAACACACCG
>NW_022197816.1:0-2864 GCF_009176525.2 Contarinia nasturtii | reverse complement strand
ACGATCTCATGATCCTGTTTATGATTCAAATAACAAAGAAATGAGCTTAAAAATATGAATTTATTATGTATTTTAGAACCACTTCTGGTTCGCGTCAAAGAGAACCGAAAATCTGTAGTGTGTCCAGTTATTGATATTATTTCGGATGTGAATTTTGGCTATCTTAAAAGTTTCGAACTACATTGGGGCGCATTCAATTGGCAATTACACTTCAGGTCTTAATTTAGTAAAATTAAATTTTCAGTGTAAAATAATTTAAAATATCTCTTTTTCAGATGGTATCTAATGAGTCTCAGTGAACTAAAGAAAAAAAATGCTGATGTAACTCATCCTTTTCCCTCTCCAGCAATGGCAGGCGGCTTATTCTCGATCAATCGAGAATACTTCTTCGAAATTGGATCGTATGATCGAGCCATGAAGGTTTTTCTACTTTGCCATCAGAAGCGATTTCATTAATGATTTAAAAAATTAACAAAATATTAAATATTTTTTCGATTCAATTTATAGGTATGGGGAGGTGAGAATCTTGAACAGTCATTTCGAATTTGGCAATGTGGTGGAAGTATTGAAATAGCACCGTGTTCGCATGTTGGACATTTATTTCGTAAATCATCACCGTACACTTTTCCTGGTGGAGTCAGTAATGTTAGTTTAAAAATGTGTCAAATCAAAATTCTTCAATCATAATTTGTTCAATTTCTGGTTTTTAGGTGTTAAATGAAAATTTGGCGAGAACTGCGTTGGTTTGGATGGATGATTGGAAGAATTTCTTTTTCAAATACTTTAAAATACCAAAAGAATTGACCGAATCGTTGGATGTAAGTGATCGTAAATTGCTTCGCAAAAAACTTCAATGTAAATCATTTGCATGGTATCTGAATAATGTGTGGCCTGATAATTTTTTCCCAAACTCCAATCGATTTTTTGGGAAAATTTTATTTATTCGTGAAGATTTAGAATTGTTTAAAAATTATCTGGATATCATCAGTGACGCTGATACCACAATGTCATCAAATTGGACATATGTAACACATTTTCTAAATTCACGCATACCACAATTTCAAAAGCTTTTAATTCAATTGCCACTATTGTGCTTGAAGCAGCCACAAAATCAAAACTCACCAAAAGCATTACCATATGGAATGGCATGGCTCGGGAATTGTATTGAAAAAACATTCATGGATGAGATGTATGTCGTTCGAGAAGATGGACATGTAAGTTTATTTAATGTACAGTGATCCATTTATATCCAATGCATAAACTCACGCTGAAAATGCGTGAATCAGAAACTCTAACGAATTTCAGTGAATGACTCTCTTCTACATTCTGCAAGCAGATAATGGCTAACGAAGGTATTTGTTTGGATGCACTTGAGACATTTTCAGCCAATAAAAATTCATCATTGGCACGTATCGTGAATTGTGCTGACACGCCGCGACAACTTTGGTCATATGATTTCAAAACTCAGCACATTATTCAGCGAGAATCAAACAATTGTTTAACGGCATCGGTAAATATTAAAAATGCAGCTCGGGAATCATTTGCCGTGCATTGGGGAAATGTCGCATTACAAGACGAAGAAGAAAGTAAATTTAATTTTTTTTTTATGTTCAACACAATAGCTTACGTCCGAGTAATCGGGTACTTTTACCAAAAACACCATATTCAACAAACTTTATGTCACTCTTTCGAATCGAAACTTTCTTTTATAATTTTATTTTCAATTCTATTCCATTTTACTTATTGATTAATTTCCATTTTTTCCATTCTTTTCTTCTGATCATCCTCATACCTAGGTAAATTTAATGTGAGCACCACACCATGTACAGCATCTAAATTACAAAAATGGGCTTTGTTACCATTTGAATGGAAGTGAAAATGATAATTTTTAGTGAAAGTCGTGTTTATTGGCTTCGTAAGCCTTTTACATCTTTATATTTTGTGAAAATCGGAGGATGGCTGGATGCCCAGAAAAAGTCTAAAATAATACTAATATTGAAAATAAAAGACCTAAACAAAATACTCACACGCTTGTCCTTGATGCACATGTCAAATCAACAATGTGATATTTTATAAATTAAGAAAAAAATATATACTCGATCGATCATTATCAAATAGCGTAGTAATTTAAAATGTATCAATACAGACACAACTGAAATAATAGTTTTTTTTATTAAAATATCAATTTATATTTATTTTTCTCTTAAACAAATCAACATTATTTTTAAAAAATCTAAAAGATCATTTTGTTAAAAAAAATACATATTTTTATATAAATTCAGTTTTGAACGATTTATTTAAAAAAAAAACGAACATCTAACTTTTTTAACAATAAAATCAAAATAAGATCCCTTCCGCTGCAAGCAGAATGGTAAATTTCGATAATAATATAATGAAAAAATGTATAAAAAAATGAAAACAAGTGGGTAAAATTTTAATTTATTCATCATATAGAAATACTCTACGAATTTGTCTTAGATATGCATAAATGTATTGTAAATAAAGTTACTAAATCATAAAAAAAGAAATAAACTAAATGAAATTATCTTAATTCATAAAATCGCTGTGTATAGTGGTAACATGCATCATTCGTTTTAACCAAATATTTATATACAATATACTCTTATTGAAGAAGAAAAACTGTACGAATTTTATTGTGTATCAAATTTTCGGCTTAATACGTGCAAATTTATAAACTAATAAAATTTAATACAATGTTTATTTTAAATATAAGAATTTCTATCGATTTTTGAAACCATCAGTTTGTGCTTTTATTTTTCACAACAGAGAAAAAAGTGTCCAGAAGAAGAAAAAGAACAACCATAAACAGACAACAATACTATAGGTTGGGGGTAACGTAAATT
>NW_022197815.1:0-5436 GCF_009176525.2 Contarinia nasturtii | reverse complement strand
ACTGTGTTATATATGTTTTTAAAAAAAAATATGGAGCAACCCTCGTAGTGTCAAAAAATTGACTGAACTCTCTCGACCAATTGGCAAAATCACGTTTTGTCTCTATCTCTCTTCAGGTTTTTTTCGCCTTCTTTTTCTGTCGCTCACCACCTCACTTTGTCGATGTTTGTTTATTTATCTGTTGAAATAGCTGTTCATGAATAGTCCATGTCACTAGTCAACACACATCATGTTGACTGTTGGTCTTTGTTTACATCCGACCCAATTCACACCTCAGCCATGCTAATAAAAGGATATATCTTCAATGACTGGGTGACAAACAGTATATCACCATTTTTTTTGCGCACACAGAACGCTGTGCGGTAACTGCTTACACTGAGCCGTAGCGCATACAAACAGCTTTTGTCTCGTGCCAATGAATTTTTGTACAGAGAGTGTAAAAAGCACCATTTAGCAGCACTTCTCCGGATATAACAATACATAACATTAAAATGGTAAGGTGATCATTGTTGGCCCTTAATTTGAATGACAATGAACAAACCGAAAATGCAGTTAAAAGAGAATACACAAAACATGAATAATTGCACGAATAATATTCAATTTAATGAAATCTGAAAGAGAAAGGCAAACAAATAAAGAAAAAAAAATATAGATATGGAATATTGGTTTGAGAGTGATACCAAAGTCGATGCTGTCACGGAAGATATTTTCCATATTGTATTGCTGATGAATAATAAGATAAAATAAAAAAAATATGAAGATTGCAAACCGCTTCTAGTCTGACCTACCACTGTTACATAGATGCAGACTCTCCACTGCAGAGAAGGAGTTCCGTGTTTCTCCCCCTGTCATACACGCGTCCAGGATTCCAGGTCTGCAAAACGGAAAAATTGAGCTCTGCCCCCCTGAAATTTTCAAATCTTTCGATTAGCTGGGGTGTTTTGGAAAGAAAGTGGCTTTCCGCCTTTTTACTTTTTCCGACTTTCCAAGGTGAAAATTCACTCAATTCGATGGGGATTTTTCCTGGTTAACCCATCAGGGGAAGGGATACATACCTTTTACCTCTGTTACATATCATTTACCCCCTCTGAGACATCGAAGTCACCAAAACCTCTGTCATCATCTGATGAATGACGGAAATAAGCGGTTTTGTTTGTCAACCAACTCTGACAATTTATTTGACCATAGAAAGAAGTGACAAAAAATCGATTCACATCTATGGAATGATATCATAAACTACAGTTGCTTCATGTTCTCCATTGTTTCTTTTCGCTCATCGCTTTGTATACATTCATTTTTGGGGCCGAAGATGAAATTTTTGCATTCTTCTGATAATCTTGCATTGTCAACGATGAAAAACACGATGTGAAATATTCGGCAAGTTTGTCATTGTCATATTGTGGGCATATTAAATCCACGTGCTAATAATGAAAAATCGTGTAAACTAACGCCGCAATTTTTGTCATATGAATGGAAATTGTCCATCCGGCTGGATTTTATCTCTTACAAAGAAAACCGAAAAAGAAAGTGATATAAAATCTTAGCCACACTTGGCGTTGGTAGGAGAAAGGCACGTTGTCAACACCATTGACATTCGTCAAATATTAATAACTGGATGATATTGAATCCTAATCTATAAAGATGATATATATTTAGTCAATTTTTTATAATCGCATACAAAAGAAAAAACCAATTGACAATGAATGATATGTTAAATGGAAAATTTGCACGCTTCTCTCACACACGCCACGACACATTCTCTGATCATTGTTTGTTCGGAACAATGAAACTTATCGTGTCTTTCTTTCGTCTTATCCACATTTTTCAACAACACAATTTTTGCAAATGTTTGAATTTTCTTGCGTCATCTAAGTCAAAAAGATTTGCGAATACTCTTGCTTTCATAGAGCCAACAATTTTATTAATGGTTCTAATTCATTAATCATTTACATATAATTCACATTGCTTTGGCATTGTCTCAATGATTAACTAAATTGAGATTGTGTAATCGTGTTACTGTCATATTTCATTGTTGTTTGTAGCGATTTCAAATCATTTATTCATTCATCTTCAGATTTTGAAACAATGCACGAATCGAGCTTTCCATTAATGTAAGTGAAAAAGAACTTAACCTAATATGAAGATGAAGAAATATAGCATCGGGCGATGCCAACGAACATTGGATTAGGTTTATACAGTTATGGAATGCATTTATAATCACAAACCGAAACTTTCTCTCTCTACCACCCTCTCTCTCTCTCTCTCTCTCTCTCTCTCTCTCTCTCTCTATTTTTCCCTTTGTCTACGAACTCTGTCGATGATCATGAATTAATGACACATTTATTGTGAAATTGTAGCAGCTGCCACTTAACAGAACACGCAGTGATTATAATATAATAACGAAAGACTATTTACGCGGTTCGCTGTTCGATGAATTAAAAGAATAATAATTTATTAAACATTTGTTATGAAACATCCGAATGTTTTCTGGACAGTAAATATGATATAATTGTACGAATGGTGCCATTTTCATTTCCTTTTTCGCCAATTAAAATGTTGCGATTTTTGCATAATGTATATATGCCTTTCCAGAAATGCTGTTCAATATTGCACTAATTTGAGTTTCGTGTCAAAAATAATTAAAAATTCTACACTTTGCATGATAAAAACGATGATTTTTTTAACTGTCGAAATTGATTCGGTGAAATGGACACGCCGAAATCATTCGATTGAAAATGAATATTTCGTGCTGAGTTAAAATTAAAGTACTAGTCAATTTTTTTTTGGGGGAAAAATGAACCAAAAAATGGGGGTAGAAATGTCGAACCAAAATCGGCCTTCGCATAAAGCTTTTTCCAATTTTAATGAAAGTTCACATTTTAATGTTCTTGCATGTTGTTCATTCTGCGTAGTTTTTTTTTTTTTTGCATATTTACGTGTCTCGCGAACTCGAATCGATGCACTTTGACACGAACAGAGAAAAAAGCGGCATACACTGTTCGTAAGATACATTAGTTTAATTGAAAAATGTGTGCGTCAGTTGGAAATTGCGTTTTCAATTATTCCTATTGGTAGTTCAGAACCGTGTTCACACACATAAGCCATATTATAAGCCTCTTGTGAACTAGACGGTGCAAAACCATTTTCAACGTTATTTTGTTGCAATCATTGCCATCAAGATCATGACGATTGACGGCCAGTCATTGAACTTTATTTTAACTAATTGTTTTTTGTCACTTCGCATTTATATGTGGCAACGTAACCACATAACATTCAATTTAAATAATAAAATACCAGACTGAATAAAGTGAATGTTGTTGCTGACCCGCTCAACTTCGAAAAACCATTGCTGGATATGAAATATGGGGATTTAGTGATGGCAAGAACCAAATTTTTAGATTTTATGCTATCATACATTCCGAGCACAAAGTCCATAAATGTGGTTCTCGCCATGTCCGGCAATGATTTTTCGAAGTGCCGACCGGGAGGCCAGTGATATTGACCTCACTGAAAAGTACACGAAATGTAAAAAAAAATATGTTGAAGCAAACTTTCAATTGTTTGCATTTTGATTGGTTTTACACCACACTAAAAAAATTGACACCACTGACTCTGTTGATCTTCAAGTGCACCGAAAATAATTGGATTCATATTTTGTATCAATGCATGAAAAAAGCATGAGCTTTTAAAGTGAAAATCCAAAAAAATTCCAATTATGTTATCGGAAAAATCTCTTGGACAAGCATACCTCTTGAACACTCGAATAAAAGTAGCCGGTGAAAATAAAATGTCTTCTTTTTGGCTCAAATATTGATTGATTGATTTTTATTGCACTTAATTGGCGTCACTTTTACCACAAACAGAAATTTTGGTGAACAAAAATTACCATATAGTTCATTCAAATAAGAAAATCAAAAATTTTGCCGCAATTGCTTCTGTTCTGCGATTGACCGTGTTATAACAAATAAAACTGAACAGACAAGATGAAGAATGTAACACCCTTTATCTAACGAAATCATCTCACATGCAAGCAATCAATGGCTTGCATACATTTGATACTTCCGCATGATTTCCATGGAATACGTTACCATTTCCCTTCCATTGTATTCTCTTTCGGTGATAATTTTTTTTTTTTGTAAACGAGTAAACCGTAAAATGAGATAACGTGCGAAAAATAAACAATTGTATAATAGAGAGGGAGAATGAGAAGACAAAAAAAAACAAGACAATTGGGATAGAAAGTGAAGGAAGCAAGACGATTCGATAAAAAAAGGATCCAATTGAATCTGCAAAGGAATCGCGATGAAATCGATAGTAATCGTGTTTATATCATGTATGTGATTTCACAAAGCAGGCAAAATCAAACGATGTACGTTTTAGATAGAAAAGTACACATACAGTCTTTGCCAGTGACAAAACCGATTTTCGTTACAGCGAAACGATACGCTTTTTTTTACTGATCCAAATATTGCTCCGGCCGCATATTATATGCTGTGGTAACTTGATTTTCATTTTATTGATTTCTATTTACCAAATAATTCAATAGATTTTCAACTGAAGAGTCAGTCTCTGTTTCTCTCAGTGGGTGTGTGTGTTTACCACTAGAACATTGATATATTTATATTCTAGTTAGCTTCTATCAATTCAAGCACAACAAATTTTCCATTTGATCAAACGTTTTGCCACAATTGCAATGACAATAGACAGAGGTTTTTCTCTTCGGTGCTCCGAAAGACACTCACGTAAAGCCACAAAAATCAAACGAAAACTCAACGTAGATAGAGAGAGCGTATGGCATATAAAAACCACTTGAATCACATCAATTGGGAAAAATCATGATGAAACATCACAACTCCTACACAAATGAAATTTTTATAAGCCACGCATAGTAGGCTGAGTGTATGTTATTTTTAAGTCAGACTTGTGGCCTATTTTTTTTTGTATTCCGAACAATTCTTTAACGTAAATAAAATTTTCCCTCTCTCTTTGTTTGTGTGTTCGCAGGCATTTTTGAGTTTTCATATTTATTCAACTGAATTATTATCGATCAAAACAATGTTTTTGAGTAAATGATTTCTCTCTTTCGCTTTATCCATCCTTCAGAAAGATTCTTTCTATTTATCTGTCGAGTTTATTGGATCAGCAGAATGTGGTCAATTTATGTACTGAAAATTTCTCTAAAAAATAATAGATGTGATGAATTTTGTTTTTAATGCACAAAATTGAAATGATTTCGTTTTCTAATTTTCAATTTTTCTGTCATAGATTCTAACCAGGGGTCGGATTCCCAACCCCCTAGAGAACTGATTGAGAAATTGTCACATTTTCGAAAAAGTGATGACCTTTTTTGGTATTTCGAACCGTCAATTTCAAGGGTTTTTGAAGACAGTACGAGGGTTGCTCCATATTTTTTTTTAAAAACATATATAACACAGT
>NW_022197814.1:0-4816 GCF_009176525.2 Contarinia nasturtii | reverse complement strand
GGTCAATTCTCAGATAGCATGTCTCATTGGATCTAGAATTGTTCAAAATGAGTCACAGATTTAGTTCCGGCTAAGGTTTATCTACAAAGGTTATAAATGCTTTGGATATTTTAAATGAATTGCGTTTGATATACTTACAGCGAACTAGAAACCAAAAATAAACATATCACTGTAAATGTCAGCAATATATTTTTGGCAAGTGGTTATATTTTAAATTCTGATTGGAAATGCATTCAAATTTCAAAAGCATTGAAAACCAGACAATATGTTTGGATTTTGTCATCTCGATATTTTAGCTCATCTGGATGAAGTTTGGAGATGATATGGAGTGAAAACAATAGAAGTTTTCACTCCGTATCATCGCCTAACGTCATCCAGATGAACTGAAATATCCAGATGACAAAATCCAAACATATTGTCCGTTGAAAACGAAGAAAAAATGTTTACGCCCAACAACTGTTAACCAGATTCACGTGAAGTTCAATTTGGAAGTGATGCATAAAAAATTGAATGGAGATGCCCAGTCAAAGTTCACCAGTTAAAAGTTCACGCATCAAATTAAATGAGACAAATTACTTTGAAGAAATGTTTGTTTTTCTCTTGCAAATTGTATACATCATCATCTCGGTGTATTTGCTTTTTATGAAAAAAAAATAAACGTGGAACATAAAGAGGTGGATAAGAGACAATTCTGTTTAATCTTATCAAAACCGTTTATGATTATGCATTCTAGAACATTCAAATAATTTCCGAACGGAATCAGATGAAGCTAAGATGATGATAATCAATGTAAAATGAAAAGGAAATATACAAATAACCAATCAAATGACATGGCAAAAAAAGAATGTTGTAAAAAGGTTCAGTTACAACAAAGTTTGATTTGTTTCAACATATTTGAATTGTCATTAGAAATTGTACGAGCGCACGTTATAGATTGATCCAGTCCATATTGTTAAATTACATATCAACATTGTACTCAGTAATGTGCATGTAAAAATATGTGCATTGTAGTCAGAACGCACTGAAATTCATTCAAAAATGCATCATAACAATTATGCGGTATAGAAATGAAAAAAATAACACGACAACAACAGCAACAGCTGCCGAAGCAGCGGTAATAGTAACAGTAGAAGTAGTTGCCGTAGTGAAAACACAGAGTGCAGAACATTTATTTTATTTTTGGTCGTTTTACAAAATCCGTTGGATGTGATTTCTTCATTGATTTGTTTCAAATAAATAATTACTTCCTGTCAATTTAATTGAATAAATCAAACGATTTGATGAGAAATTATGTGCTGAATAATAGTGATTAGATTGATTGAGCAAAAGGGTTACCGCCGGTTTCATCGAAATTGAAATAAATATAAAAGACACAAGCACACGCACACACGCACACACACACGATAAGCATAAAATGTATGAAAAACAATCAGCTCAACATCGAAATGATGAGATGACAAACAACAACAAACATTTAAACTATCACCAACTAATTCAATTGATTTATATCAGAAAATTGATTGTTAATTCGGCTAAAAATAAAACATGGTGCCGAAGACACAGAATTTAGACCAACGGGATTTTTCATTAAAATGTACTTACTTCTCGGCCAGCGAATGAAACAACAATGAAAAATTTCAGTTTTATTTTTGGTTCACACTGAAATTACCCGAATTGGATTTTTGTACACACACATTTGCTTTGTCGTTTTGTTTTCTTCTTGCTTTGGTTTCTGTTTTGGCGCTTTGTTTCGGTTGTTGTTGTTGTCGGCGAAAAAAAACACACACACACACTATATTACTGTTTTTTGTGTCATTCACATTACGTTAAATCGTCCAATATTCATATGAGCATTCACATTCTTATTAAACAAATTACAAACAATTTATTAAAGTGAATATAACTTAAAATATGTTGCGAGCGAGTACATCACAACCAATTGTCGTGCATGAATAACATGAAAGAAGAAACACGAACAAATGAACAGAAAAAGAAAAACATACAATAACTCTCTAAGAATCTTACACTCTGTGAACACTTTCACACACAATATGTAACTAAATGGGCAAATAGAAATTTACGTGTAATTTATACACAACACAATACTGTCAACAGAGCAACAGCCAGCAACTCTCTCACCCAGTACACACACTCTCTCTCTCTCTGCATTTGCCAACGTTTAATTCATTCTCTCACACATTCATTTATATCCACTCCACTCATTCACTATATCTCTGTGATTTGGCAGTGTCGCGTATGACGTTTCATCTACTCGACAGTTGCCTCTATCCACGTTTTTTTTTTCGCTCTCAATATGAATAGAGAGGCATGCGCGTATATATATGTGTTGGTATGTCAGCAATTCCACTTTGAAGTTGTACCAAATAACACGACCGTTTGGCGCTTGTCTCTTCTGTTTATTCAGCAAATACGATTGCATCTCGTCACAAGAAAACTTAACAAAATGTGCGGCAAATTTTCATTACAACGCACATTTTCTCTTCATTGTTTCAATTTTAAATTTTACTATTGCCATATAAATTTTACTATTGGTTCACAAAAATAAGAAAATCAAGTTTCAATATGAGAGTCGTTTTATTCCGATCGAAAATTGAAAAATGTCAACGATCTAAGCACATTCCAAAGAGTAGTACGTCTTTTGCCTAAAACCAATATTCAAATCAAAATAAAAACTATAAACAAACACATTTATTGCTTTTGCGAGATATTTGACTATATTTGCTTTTTTTATATCTTGAAGATTTTCTTTTTTTTTTGTTTATTTCTTTTTCTCATACAATGTTGCATATTCAAATAGAAAAAGGCACATCAAATAATAGTAAATAGGTTTCAACATCGGAAACAATATAACCGCGGTGTCATACTATTCAAATTTATATTTTCGCCTATCCACAATTTTTGTACAATGTTTTTGTTGTTTTTTCCAAAAAAAAGCCGCCACTTAAACAAAAACAAAACCCAAAAAATGCTGTTTAACTATGTGCTAAGTGTTATTTATATATAATAAGGTAATTTTTGCGGTGTATTTGATCGTTATGCGACACTCAAATGAATACAGCTAATAACATTTTGAAAAAACGACCAAATTAATGGAATCCGTTTATATTCGGTATATTTATTATTTTGATTATTTTATGGTAATGATTTGTTGTTTGTCCCCATTTTTATTCAGTTTTTCAGATAATAGATATCAGCTAAATGATCAGAAATAGTTTATGTTTTGTCAAAGCGAACTATGCCACTGTGGCAAAATCGAACAATATTAACCAGTTAGCTTAAGCCAAGGTTATAACATTTATCTATATAATTTTGCCAATCGATTAAAACGATGAACAAGATTGACCATTGGTATTTTTAAGAATTACATTTTTCAACAACAAAAAAAAAACTATTTTTTAAGAATTTGTAATAAGAACACCACTACTATATAAATTTGATCAATAAAAATTGGCGTACCACACAAAACATCTAATAAACGCGGGCACGCACTAAATATGTGTTCCTTTTGCCCATTTGGCATTCGATCTTAATCACTTGTATCGCTCTCCGAGTCGGTGTATGATGAAATGCTATCATCAATGTCGCTGAAATCATCGCGTGCTTGTAGGAAACTCCACAATATTACACGCTATAATTAATCAAAGCAGAAAACATTTATTTTTTATTTCGTTTTGGTGTCAAAGTCAACCTGAAACCAAAAAAACACTTACCTCAACAATGCTACTTTCGCCATGGAGATCAAATCGACGACGAGGCTGAGGTACACCAACATCAATTAATTCACCGTTTTGTAGAGCATGTTTATAAAAACATTTGTTACCAAATGGACACGTTCCTTCGCCCTATTTTCAAATGAAAACTACTTATAATTTTGTTCCATTTCGATTTATTTGACATTTTACTTACCCGATTGAAATATTTGCAATCGGTTCTTCCAAGCGCTTCTTTGTACTCGTTCAACAGTTTATCCTTTTCATCTTTTGTGTCCACCCAATACATGCTCGGACATACATAGTGTGACTCGACCTGAAGAAGAATGCCAATAGAAAAATGTAACCAAAAAATAATGTGAGTGGACTAGAATTATTGAATAGATACTGACCCGACACTCAGGACAAGCACGTGTGATAGTGCTGTCAAAGTTCTTTGCTTGACGCCATTTTCGAATGCATGGCAAACAGAAAATGTGATTACAATTTGGTAAAATTCCAAATAGAGGTGCCCACTGAACCGAACTGAACAGTTTATGTTCGAGAAATATTATATTTTCATGTTCGTGTTCGTTCGGGTTCGGTTCAAGTTGATCGCAAAAAAAAATATTGCAATCATATTCGTTCACGTTCGGTTTACGTTCGGTTCACGTTCATTTTAACTGTTCAAAACTGTAAACTTCAAAAGATGGTTGTTGGCCCTTGGGAAAATTTAAAAAAATTCAAAGCCTTAAAACCTCATTAGATTTTTTTTCCCAAAATATCAATAAAAGTGGCAACCAAATGCAAACTTTAAACACTTTCAACATATTTCAAAATATCATAAAAATTTGATCATATAGTCGCGTAATATATGAGACACATTGAATTCAGAAACCTTTAAATTCACTCAAATTATAAAACTATTAACGACTATTTAATTTTAAATTTTAATTGAACAAATTTTCATCAATATGGTGCCATCGAAGGAGAATTTTTTTATGAAAATGTGTAGTTGAATTGCTTTCCATAGTTTTGTGATTTGAGTTAATTTAAATAGTGAAAATAGAAATAACAAAACCGTTTGAATCGCTATAATATCAAAA
>NW_022197813.1:0-1003 GCF_009176525.2 Contarinia nasturtii | reverse complement strand
GTATCAATACAAAGCAACACAAATACGCACACTACTAATCACTATTCATTTAAACATTGCAAATGAGTGAGAGAAGGCATGAATCTATGTTCCCTTCATCTTGATTTAAATTGTTGTTGTCTTTTTTGATATAATATGCTTCATAAGCATCAAGCCGTCTATCATCCGTAACTTGTTTTATTAAACGCATATTGTCAATGTTTATGTTAAAATGTTTTTCGGTGTGTGCATGCATTGCTAGATCTGATTTCAATACTTCTTTATTATGAATACACCGTGAATGTTCTGCAAAACGTTTTTCAAGCGTTCGTTTAGTTTGACCATAATATACCTTCCCACATTCTTCACACTTGACACTATAAATGCCTGATTTTTTAAGAAAATGAGTGCTGTCTTTCGTTGATCCCAATAAATTCGCAAGTTTATTTGCACTTTTATAAACTAATTGCATATTATGTTCTTTATTATCTATATTAACAGCCACCTTCTGTAATTGTGTTTCTTCATTCATGGAATAAAACATTGACAAATTTGATCTTCTTATTTTCTCTGAGTGTTTAAAAACCAATCTATCAATAAAATTATCATCATAACCATTTACTAATGCCACTTGTTTAATGTGATCGTATTCCTTTTTAAAATTCCCCGCTGACAAAGGTAGTTTACACAAACGGTGAACCATTGAGTGGAAAGATGCTTGTTTATGTTGTATCGCGCAATGTGAATCACTTGTAATTACTCTTGATGTACTTGTTGGTTTATGATATACACCAATATCAATTCTATTATTCACTCTTTTTAACTCTAAATCCAAAAAGGTTAAAATGTTGTTTGTTTCTCTTTAATAAGTAAACTTGATCGATTCATATTGGCTATTCAAAATATTTATTATTTTCTCAATTTCATTACGTTTCACTATGGAAGAAGTCCATCCTTTCTCAATTTAAATAATAGTGGAATAGTGATTAGTAGTGTGCGTATTTGTGTTGCTTTGTATTGATAC
>NW_022197812.1:0-3815 GCF_009176525.2 Contarinia nasturtii | reverse complement strand
TTAACCAACATTCGAATGAGAAATGAGATTGCAGTTGTGATTTTTTTACGAACACACACACCAAACAACCGAGTGATTAAATGAAATCGAAACTAAACATTTAATATATTTAGTATATATAGTGTATAGGAAATTGAATGAGTTGCATCGCGTCCAAGTAATACATCATTTTTGCAATAGGCTCGATTAGTTAAACATTTTACTATTGTATTAAAGAATCTATATATGACAAAAAAAAATACAAAAATATTAGCTCATAAGACTCGTTATTGAATAATAAAACAAAATGTAGCCTTTACTTTGTATATTTGAAGAGATATTATATATATATATATATACATATATGAGAGGAAAAAAACTAACTGTGTTGAATTGTATTTTTGAAGTAGGTAAAAAGCTAGATAAATGTGAGATTTTAAATTCGCCCGTGTATCGTTCCGGATGAAACTCCATTTTATGTGAGATTAATTGTTTGTTAAATATATTTAGATTCTATTTACGTACGAAGACAAAAGTGCAAAAGCATGCAGTAAATTTAATAAAGTCAAGAAAAAATAAATCCTATAAACAGACAAAATATATAAAAGAAATCGAGTAGATAGTCATAAACAGTTTTTTTTCATTGATAGTTCGACCGAAAAGAGGTTCTCTATTGTATGTTCCACAAGTAGCTATTGAAAGTCAAAGCGAACATTAGACATTTTAATTAAATAGGACTAAATTAAAGCGAATAATAATATGCAATATATAATGAACATGTAAAAATGATGTTAGAATAAAGCCATAGCAGCTAAGCATTTAAGCATTTGTTATATTTGTAAATATATATATTAACAGAAAAGAGATATATGTAGCGCGACAAATTCTGGCTATCTTTTTCCAATTTGCTCTTCGTCCAATTCCTCAAAATACAAAACACATTTATTGTTTCGTTGTTGATGACGCCCATTCTTATGTTTTTTTTTTTTAATTGGAATAGGCTTATCTTTATCCCATTGGCTGTAATTATGATTTTCTCCTTGTTTTTCTCTTATCAACAATAAAAGATCTTGTCACTAATTTACATTTTTCTTTTCAGTTGTTGCATTTTTAATTTTTAAGTTTTTTATTTTTTTCGGCAGTTTTAGTTCTATTTCGTGATTCTTTTTTACAATTCATCGCTTTTAAATTCGTTCAAAGTGTTCCTTGTCTTTTTGTTCCTATTATTATGTGTTTATTTCATTTGATGATGCAAATTGCATGTGTGTAAATGCTTCCATAGACCGCTTCACATCACGATGGATGATTTTCGAATGAAATCACCGACTTTCATTTAAATGCCCATCTCCTCGTTTTGGAAACGTCTATTAAATCAACAATCATGAATATTTCGTGTTCAAATTTATGGAATTTTGAAATACACACCAATAATCAAAAATACACCGAACAAAATCCAAACATATCTGCTTTTGACGTGTTGATCAAAGAGACAGCCTTCAGTTTTGCAAAAGAAACAGATTGTTAGTGTGCAGTGATGCGGGGCAATTTATTTCAAAATATAACAAGCATTCACACAAAGTGAAAAAATCCATAGATGATGACGTAAAAAAATTTAGGGGGGGGTGATGGCAAAATTCTGTAGGGGGTTCCTGGAAAAATCCATGGGGGGCCCTGACGATGTCAACAATTTATACGAAATGAGGATAAAATCGTTTTTTTTTTTTGGAAGTCACTTTTTGAGGCGAAAATCTCTAGCCAAGAAAAGTGAAGAGCAAAAAAAAGGTCCTCGTTTCCATGGAAAAAAACACATCCATTTACAATTTCCCTAACCGCAGAAATGATGACGCAATGGTACATATTTTAACATATCTTCCAAATAAATCAAAACTACTTGGGTACATCAAAACCAATAAAATGCACCATTTAATGCTGTTTTTGATTTTTTTTTCTAAGTGAATATGAGCATTTTGTATTTGAAATTGACGTGCAAACATCGTTACATTACATTACATTTAAAATGAGAATCATAACATCATATATAGAAAGGTTTTGCTTTTTTACCATATCACATCACATAGAATGAAAGTGAGTCTAGATATACGAATGAAGCCCGATAAAAACTGTTGAAGATTTGCAGAAATTTAATTTAGTTTTTTCCAGTGAAAATCCTCCATTGAAAGGGGAAGAAATATTAGGTTGAAAAAAAAATGTTGCGCAAAGAAGCCATAAAGAGGCCACCGTTCACTTTTATTACATTTCGGCATTGATTTAATTTGTCTCAAAACTAAACATAAACAAAAACAATGTCACACAGCTTGCGAAAACACAAACACAAAATCATTTTGCTTTTATTCATCATCATCATCATCATCATCATCATTATCATCAACAATAAATTGTTTCTCAAAACATTAAACGATATCAACATTATTTTCTCCTCAGGTAAAAAGAATGAAATTACATATGCTTTACGAAATGTAATGAAGTTATGCGATGATGTTCAACCAGAACAAAAAACATTCACTAAATATTGTTGGAATTCTTGATTTAAAAAACAAATAAAAAATGATTTATTTCTGTGCATCGTGTGCAGCAGATCGAGTTGGAGTTGAAAATATGATACTTGAACAACGCAAACAAACAAAGTCATACAATTATTTTGCCATTGTCAAATTCGCAGAGTGAGAGTGAGAGAGAGAGTTGACCGAGCACAGTGATAGAACGTAATTCGGAATTATCAACTGATAGTATAAATCCATAAATACCAAAATGCAAAACTATTGCAAGAAATGACAAAATTATATTGATATGAATTATTCCATAAAACCAAAAAAAAAAACAACACTTTATCGTAAATGCATAGCTGACAAAACCTATTTTTAGTCTCACTTTTCAGAGCTATTGTACGTATTTAAGTTATATAAGTGAATAAAAACTATTGAATGAAATATTTGACGATCTTTTCGAGAAAAACCACAACCACACGTATTCAATAATAAAATCAAAAAAAAAACAGAAGCCACAGTTTGCTTTTTTTCAAAATCAATCTAGTGACGAAAAGCTATTATTATATATTATTCGAACATTTCTAAAGTAAAAACACATGTTATATATTATACAAGAGAAAGAAGATAAAAAAACGTTTATAAAATATTATTATTATGATTATAACTGCATATTAAGAGTTTTTTGATTATACAAAAGTAGGCGAGAGGTTCGTTTGTGAACAAAGAGCATATCAAATCATTTTTTTTTGCTCTTTCATATTCAATATATTTGTTTGTAGCCCAACAATATATTTTATTATTTAGATGTTTTTTTTTTATTTGCATAGCGATGGATGAAGTTTAATTCATTCGCCGGAGCGGTTATTTTTTCTTCAAACAAACTAGCAGCATGTTTTTAGTCCTTCTGATTACATTTATTGAACGTATTGGATTTTTTTTTCGTTTGTGAAGCAGCATGGAATCAATATAGAAGCAAAAAAATCATAGAGTGTGCATCAGTCACATACATACAAACACAATTTTTACATAATGTCCATTGAATTAAGCAATAGGATGATGGGACACAACTGATGTGTCAATGTATCTATAGTGACTTTGTATTGAACAGACGTATCAAAATGTGTAACAAACATTCAACTAATCAAAGTACAAAATTACTTCTCTGCCTAGATCGTACGCTACACTTTGCACTCTCGCTCCTTTGAGATTGTGGCTATAGCAAACACAGTTGAACATATAGTTGATGATTTCTTTTTAGATATGAACTAAAGTTCCGTTTCCGTTTTCTAATTAGCTTTAACAAACTTTGATCTGAAACAAACAAACAAA
>NW_022197811.1:0-6108 GCF_009176525.2 Contarinia nasturtii | reverse complement strand
CGACCGACAAAAACAGGGGCGAGTATTTAAAAGAATATACTCGTTGCACTATTGTAAACGTTTAAAGGAAAGCAAAGCATTTTTACACTATAATTAGGAATAATCTGCGAGTGCGAATCGGACACACTTAAGCCTCACTAAAATTTAACGATATAATCAATAGTCTTGGAATTGCCGTTAAAATTTCAGTGCAACTTAATTTGATTTGCTTGTATCACTTTTGCCATCGCTGATTAATTGATTGAATTAATCGATGTTGATCTTGGCAAAAATTACGGAAAGCAAGCTTTTCCCATTGCAATTTGTTGTTGTTATCATTTCGTGCGTCTCACTCTTTGTCATTTATGTCAGTTAATTATCCACTTCGTTCGAATAATTATGAGTGTCATTCGATATATCTCTTGGAATCAGATTGCAATTTAAAGCCGATAATAAAAACGTTCAATATTTAAAAAAAAAATCAAACGCTTCTGTACAATATATGCGCAAGTGATTGATACACTTTTCCTCCCCACCGCAACACCAATCCATTAGTCATATTCACGCATACTCGACACCACACATACACACAAATTATGCATACGACGATGATCAACGGAATAATTACAACTTATCGAATTCAAACGAACGAAATTTGTATGAAAATGAAAGCAACAACAATAATCATAATGAAAGAAATACACAATATCAAAAATTACCTGGATTGTCACTAATTGCTCACGATTATTTTGAATAAAACTAAAACTGTTCACTTTCTTCCACGGCAACAATTCGTCCGATGAATCGAATTGTTGTGTATCGTCATTGTTTTCGGTATTTTGTTCCAGTGGCAGCATGCAAAACAACACAAAATAATTTTCAAATGAAAATAATATACTAAACTATAACATATGCCGTACACACAGAAAGATGAGAGTGACGATTCTATTTATTCCGCACATTCGGCAGAGTGTGTGATCTGAGCGAGATTAATTCATTTGCATTGTCAATTTGGACGATGTGTGTGTGTGTGTCTGTATGCTGCTGCTGCTGCTGCTGCTTGTCTTTTTTTTCGGTGTATTATAATATCTTTTGTTTGCTCTGTCTCTGTCACTCGGCTCTGTGTCTCCGGCGTTGAGTCGTGCCGTTGTAATGAGATGAATGTATTTTAATTTAAAATAACTGAGAGCTACCTCTTTCGCATTTCGTCTAATCACACACGAGCGCTCTGGATCCCTTCTTATCTGTCTAATTATTATGTTTAAAGTCAAAAAATATAATAATAATGTGAAGCAATGTGACGAATGAATAATGAGCGAAAATAATGTCGTCTATCGACTTCGAGTGTATACACTTTAAGCCGCACACGATTCTCGGTTGTATTCAATTTGTAGCATATTTGTATGCTGTTTTTCTGTCTGTTTTTTTCTTCTCTCTCTCTCTCTCTCTCTCTCTCTCTCTTTAAACCTCTTTCTCTGTGTGGCGCTCCTGCTTTTTTCTCTTTTCAAATATTTGACATACGGCACACGATGCGAACACAAATAAAACAACTGTTGATGCTGTAAAATCCAATACTATAACACCAACACTCATTTACAAAATACATTATTAAACATCTATATTTTTTTTTGTTGGTGTCTCATATTTTTCCGTCTAAATGTATTTAATATAAAAACAATTTGATGCCAAAGAATTTATCACAATGCTTAGCAAAGCACATGCGCTTCAAATCGTGCGATTATTCATTTAAGAAGAATAGAAAAAAAACCGAATCATGATCACGTTTCGATACGAAAAAGCCGCCCGGGATATTTCTTCATTTAAATGTGTTGTCGTGCAAAATTGACAATCGAAACATGCTGGATGAATGCGGCATACATCGATGCACATATATAAATAAAAAAAACACATACACACATTTCTCGCTTATGCATCGTTTTTCCGTATTTTATGCCCATTTGGCTCAAACGAAAGCATCTCAAATTTGCACTTTGGATTCAACTGCCTCCAATTGATTACTCAATAATTATCACGTTTCGTTTCTATATGCTTTCTTTTTCTGTCTTCTTCTCGTCATTATATGATTAACAGCAGTGAAATGAGTGTGCACGAGATTAAGTGTCTCAACAAGACAGCTCAATGTAAAATAAATCAATTTCAGTTTGATCATCATTCAAACGGACATTTATTGGCTGATTTATCACAATTCGACACAAGTTCAAATAAGTCATTGTATTTTCGATTGGAAGCAATGATTTCATTATTATTCTCATTTTTTTCTTTGGCTACAAACTACAAACTCATAACATTATCGTACCCAAATCAAACACGAAATAATTTGATAGCCAAGAAATCGTAATATAAAATACAAGATAATTATTCCAAATATACAGCCAAAAATTAATGCAGCACATTCCATATACGAAACATTTGTCTTCTCCGGATTTGTGTGTGTTATTAAACCGCCCTTTATTAAGCGAAAAATCAAAAAGATAAAATTAAATTAAAATGGTGACCATTTGTCGAAATAAAATTGAATTTGTCGAGAAATGATAACGTACCCAACCACCATTTTCGTTGATCCATGTGGCCAATTCATCCTCAATAACATCGCCTACACCTTCAACCAATTTTGGTAGGTATTCGGGATGGTCCTGCTTAACACAATCAACCGCCAGCGCCGATACAATCGCAAAGAGTGATATGACCTACATTTCGAAAAGATAATCATTTACTAAACTAGAACTCGTGGAAAATCGTCATATTTTCAGTATTATCAGTTTGTGACATCTACCGCACAATATGCAATTTAGTATTGGATTGTGATACATACCTTTCCCCATGATATGTCGGTGCGAAAAAGATCGCGAGCAACAGCACTTAAGATCGCTGGTGCTGTGTCGCTGCTTTGTAAATCACTGCTTGACGGTCGTGTGATTTGTCTTGTGACATTTGTATAAAGCGTAGGGTGCATTCGTTCCAATTCTTCGCCAACCTTTTCAAACATAATAGTTTATTATATCGATTTGTACGCACTTATACTATTTGTTAGCATTGTGTACGAGATTTTTTTTTTCAAATTGTTTAAAAAATACTTTTTTTTGTTATTTACTATTGTTATCGTTCTTACTTCGTAATAAAAAAAAAATAATGGTATTAAATCTTACATGATTTAAAGCCGGAAATACTTCGCGTACAATGTGTGCTGACGGTGTGCCAACAATACTCCGAAGTCGTTGTAAGCCTAATTTTTTTGTAAACAAACCGGATCGTTTTAATCGATTCCGAATGTATTGACCACATAAACATTTTCCTTGTGTGACCAGATCTTGGGTTGGTATTATTACCGGTAATTTCCATCCAATGGTGCTGGACAATTTTCGTGTGACATCGCTGACTGTGCTGAAACGTCGACGAGCCGACAATGAATTCATTTCACCCAATAGTGATGACGATTGCAGTGCAACGTTTAAGCTAAATTTTCGTTTATTCTCAACAACCGGCAAGAGATCCATGGATTTGGTTGATAATGTTGGTGACGTTGGTCTTGACTTTGGCAACGACGATGGCCCCAACGAATTTGGATAGATATTTTCGGCGGACAACATTATGTTTAACAAATGATGAATGGAAGGCGCCGTAAGTTCTGAAATCAATTTAAAAACAAATAAGAAATCGTTTTTGAAATAAAAATTTATTTTCGAATAGGTTAATCACATGCAAATTGTCAATTTCTACGGTCACGATTGAATAATTGGGCTTAATTATATTCCTCGAATTGAATATTTCTGGGTTTTTGTTCAATGAACGTGAAATTTTTTTGACAGAAGAAGAAAGTGCAATACTAATTATGCTTCTGAAAATAAAAGTGCGTAAATGAACGAAAATAAAGATGTGTATGCGCGGGAGTGACAAAATTCGTGACTCAATTCAATCTAAGTCTCACGACAAGTAGCCGAAATAGGGCAACGACTTTCATTAAGACAATGCAATTCAATTTCACACTCAACAAATCATTAAATGTCACCCAAATCCGTCTGTGCAGTTAAACACATTTTTAGTTTCTTTTTGATTAATTTGGCCACATTCATCTGGATTACAATGTTATTATTGAGCATTCTTTTGACACGAATTCATTTTGATCGTGAAGGAAAGCAAGGCACCCGCTTGAATGTCTGTGTGTATGTTTTGGTGGGCGCGTATAAAAACACCAATTATTTGTTACCAATGGTCAGTTTTGAAATTGATGTGCATTAACCAAGTTAATTGAAGTGTATAGTTCTGTATTCTTTTGTGGATAATGTGAAGCAATTAGCCATTTAGAGTTTGACCAAAAAGTATAGGTGTCTTTTTGAAAAGTATGTTTTCTACAAATCTTTTTATTGCTACGGTGATTTTTTGTGGTCGCATTAGAGCCGATGTGTCACATCTTAAATCATTGGCCGGCTCAATAAGTAACAATCATTTTCGAGGATTTAATGGATATAATTATAATCCGCCATCGCATCAATTACCCAGTCCAGCACCAAATCCACCGACTTCAACATTTCGGCCAGAAATTATCGTTAACAAAGGTATTAAATGGAACACATTTTTTTCTAGTAACGATTCGAACAATGGCATCAATACACAATAAAATTTGCAAAATAGGAAATTCATTTTTCAAGTCAAAACTGACGAATTCAATAGAATTGAACGAAAGAAGATGATGTAGATTTTAATGTTTCCGAAATTTTCTGACATTTTAATTTATCCGTATCCGGGTGATTTTTCAAAAAAAATAAGCTAATAAAGAGCACAATTTGGGTCATTTTTAAACGTCCAAAAAAAATTAATTAGAAAAATCATTGAATCTCGTGATCCAATAAAAAATATTTTAGCAGAGCCATCAAATACATATTTGCCACCATCGACTGAAAGTCCGATAGTGATTCATCCACCAGATGACTTTGTTACAGACGGCTATTTACCGCCATTTCTCGAAGAATTTCCACCTCTGCAAACTGAACCACCGCCCAATTATTTACCACCCGAAACTGTAAGCAACACTTCAAGTTCAATTATGTTGCTATGGAATGGTTCTACAATCAAGCCATTTAATCAAACACGTAATTTTTAATTAATTTCAGGTACCAGACAATCAATACTTGCCGCCGTCCGATGAAGCAAATGAAGGCTATCAATACTCAAAGCCAAAACAATCAAAACATCTACGAAATTCAAATTTATATCTGAATACGCGGTCGAGCCCTTTGCACATATCGGTGAATAATTTGCAGTGTTTGGAAGGGAATGGTGGTTATTTTCAGGCGAACATTGGTGTACAGAGTTTCATTGAAAATTTACCGATAATCGATTTGGACACAATCGATCCACACTGTCAATTACATTTGGTTGGTGTTCGATTGGTTTTGAGCATAGCAAATACCGATTTTCAACGATGCGGAATTGTTGCATGCGGTGCCAAAGAACTTTGCGTCAATTTAAGATTTCCACAAATTTTCGGTATGAAATCACTTAATGACAGTTTGCTAACGTTAAAGTGTAAGATACAAGAGAGAGTGGTTAGCCGAACTCATGCGTTTAGATTTGGTGTATCGCAAACGGGGTAATTTTTTTTCATTTTTCTTTAGACTTTCAAATAAAATGATTTCGTTTTTATGTCAGTCAAGCAAGAAATGCAGCTGTATTTGCCCATGGCGGAACGAAACAACATCTTCGTACACAGCTTGGATTGTATCGTCAATCGGGTAGTGGTTTCACGAAAAGTTTAGATGCCGGTGGCTTTGTTCAATTGGGCGAAGAGTTAATGCTTCGAGCTCAAGTAAAAGCTGGCGATGGTAATTTTTTTTTCTTTCGATTTCCAAAATTCGTGTTATTTCGATTAAAAATGTTGCTCTTTGGCTCTATAGGATGGAATGGTAGTCGAGTTGCAGACGTTTCGTTGCAACGACGTGGTTCAAGTGGTGAGATTCTAAATTCGGTGGCATTAATAAAATCAAATGGATGCATAAATCCACAGATGCAATCAGTGTGTTCGGTACCGCCAGTATTCGAACCACCGTTAGGCTATCGTTTTGGCTTTCGTGCGGTCATGTTTCAAGGTATGAAAAGTGGCGATGAAATGAT
>NW_022197810.1:1067-2303 GCF_009176525.2 Contarinia nasturtii | reverse complement strand
GCGACTCAATCACAGTAGACGGCGCAGGCACTGTAAAACATAATGTATACGGCTTTTGGAAAGAATTCGGCTCCTCGACGTTTGAATAAAATGTTGAAAAATGAGACAAGTGTTGCCAACCACATAATGTTCATAACATATATGCGTTGTAGAGAGAGTGTGACGCACATATATTTGCACATATAGTTGCCATGCTCGCGTTCATTCAGTCACTGTGACATTAATATTTACATACAAACACGCGAAACTCTCACAAGAGAGGCAACGAGATGAACAACGACAAAGTCGTTGTTTGTGTGTATTGTATGATGTGAATCAATTCACACGCACGTTTAGCATCTCACTTTCGCATGTCGCTTGTTTACTTTCTCATTGGTCATTATTGCGTCGCAACAAATAACCAAATGTATTAAGCCCTGTATAATACTTATGCTCCAATTTCTTTCAGGGATATATTTTCAAAATAAATTGCATCTATTTTTTTTTTTTTTTTTCAAATAAAATACATTTAATTTATTTTAATTGTTGGAATGTTGAAAAATACAAATAAAAATTGCAATAAAAATGCACAGTTTTTCTCTCTTTTCCGATTGGAAAAACTACCGATTGATTTTTCTCGCTTTTCCGATGAGAAAATCGAAAAAATAACGAAATTTGTCTGGGCATGTCACCCCCCTAAGTGGTCAACTTCTAGAACATTTTGGGGCTGGTTTGGGTTCATCTGGTCCACAGGATTCACTTCCAGCCCACATCATCAAGAAAACTCCCGGTCGATTTTTATCACTTTTCCGATGGGAAAATCGAAAAAATAACGTAGGGGATGATATCCCTCGAGTGCTCAACATCCATAACACTTTGGTCCAGGTTGGATCCACCTGCTCCTCAAGATTCACTTCCAGCCCATTTCATGCCATTCTCACATATAAAAGCAATTTACTCTTTAATATCAATTGAACTGAAGTGAAGAGGATGCGAGGATGTGAATTCTCAACTTCCAGAACACTTTTGACTTGATGGATCCACCTGCTCCTCAACATTCACTTGCAGCCATGATATCAAAATACTCCAGATCGATCTTTCTCGCATTTGGATATTATACTCCCACGACTATATTTTCGTGCTTCAAAACTCCTAACTGAACACATCGGAAATGCAAGAAAGATTGATCGGGAGTATTTTCGATGACATGGGCTGGAAGTGAATCTTGAGGAGCAGGTGGACCCAATCTGGTCCATA
>NW_022197810.1:0-1057 GCF_009176525.2 Contarinia nasturtii | reverse complement strand
ATGCCCAGCCTAATTTTTTTATTTTTTCGATATTTCCAACGGAAAAGCGAGAAAAATTCATTGGTAGTTCTTCAAACCGAAAAAGTGAGAAGAACATACTATTTGTATTACAATTTTTATTAAATTTATTCTCTATATTCCAGCCATTCAAAAAAAATTAAATTATATTTTATTTCAACAGTGACAAAATAAATAGATGTAATTCATTGTAAAAATGTAGTCCTGAAAGGAATTGGATAATAAGTATTATACAGCCCTGAATATATTTACTTATTGTATGCGACGCATTAATGACAAACCAATGAAAAATTAAACAAACGACATGCTAAACATGCGTGCATATGTATTGCTTCACATTCAAGTTCTCACTCGACACACGTATTGCCTATGATTGCGAAATTTCTACTGCGTAATATTGTGTTTGAGCATGAATGCATATGAGTGAGACAGACGCGCGCACGAATACACATAAACCCACATTCGGAATTTCGCAGTCGCGAGTGGCTTGTTTACATTTTTATTTGTTTATCATCACATGCTTCTTAATAGCTTTGTAGAGTGAGTAGGATGACTATATGCAACAAATGCAATATTGCCAACCAACTGTCAAGGAGCCGGGTTCTTTCCAAAAGCCGTATACAATTTCATATATACACATAGAATAGCGTCGAATAACGTCGATTTGACGCGCATAGCGTTAAGGTTTCATATGGGAACTATGATTTTGCATTGACGTTTGACAATTTATTTTCTAACCAGCTATATTAACTTGCAATATTCTCATTTCTCCGAAATGATTATGTTATATATTATTATAACAGTTATGTTGAATAAAAATTACTTAATATCAATTTCAAAACCGGATTTTTCGATGCGACAATTGACACGGTTCAATTTTGTATTGAATTTCATGAACTATTAATTTGTGGCTTTTCGAATTTCAAAAATGATCAAATCTGGCATAACAGATTTTGAAATAACGAAATTGAAATACAATATGCCGTATTTATGAAAAACATATTAAATACACATGTTACTTATTTACAATAATATTCAT
>NW_022197809.1:0-4144 GCF_009176525.2 Contarinia nasturtii | reverse complement strand
TAGAGAAAATGGTTTGCACTGTGTCCGTGTAAACACACACACACACACACAGTCGCGTACAGCTGCTAGCATAGCACGCAACCAGATACGAATACATACTTTACAATAGTGTATATACACCAGTGCAAATCATTTTGAAACCGTTCCGCATGCTTCGGGTTGTTCAAAGTATCAAACCAAAAAATGGTTTAATCACTGGATATTTTAAAATATAAGATTCCATTGAATTTAAATAAAAATTAAAATAAGTTACAGCAAAATATTGTAATTTTGACTTAAACTACAGTAAAATACTGTATCGCGTCTGATAGCTAAGTTTTGTTGTAACCCAGACAGCAAAAATAGTTTGTGTGTGTTGAAAAAAAAATTTGCTCAATAAAATACGTATTATCACTTGGATGTCCAAAAAGCAACTGTTCGAATTATATATATCATTTCTATTGAAAATATCGACAGGAGAGTATGTTTTTATTCAGACATTACTCAGCCATAAGCGCTGAATAACATACTCTCTTCTCGATATATCCAATAGATTTATATAAAGGATTTCCATTTCCACGTCAATTTCTGGCCTTAATGTGTTTATAATAATAACAGCAATCAAATTACTTTGGTCACTGATTCACCGCAGTACAGGTATCAATTTCATTCGATTGCTTCCATTGCAGTAGTAATGCACTGCATAACACACTTGGTTATTTAAAATTATATTTAGAATAATAAATCGATATGAAAATTGTTGTAATGACTTTATCAATGCACATTGAAGCGAATAAAGTAAAAAAATTGATTTCCCAATAAAATAGAGAGACAAAAACTCAAATTGTATCATTTTGCTATATGCTTTTTCAACCCCAACTTTTTAAAGCACGAGAAAATGCGCTCTACACTTCAATGTGTCTATGTCAGTCGGTTTGTATTGCATCATTTCTTGATGTCACGAACTTATCAAGTTTATAATTCATTCACTATATACTAGCTAAAAAAATTCTGCCACTTGTTTTGCAAAACACCGCCAAATAAAATAAAAACAGTTGAATTTGTTGTAATTCAATGTCTTCTATGTCATGGCGCAAATCAGTAGCACATGCACTTGTTTACATAAGATTTCATTTTTTTCTGAAGTCACAACAGAAGCGATAATTCTAATTTTAAACATCTTGAGATGAGTGATGACAGCTGAAAGACAGAGAGAATACATTTAATTAATTGAATAAATAATTTCTGTTTACTTGTAAGTAAAGCATGCTTTGATAAGGACAAATTGATAAGGTGGACTTTGGACGGTTACGCTTTGATCTCGGTCATCTCTTCACATTCATTTCAAGTGCTGTTATTTCAGTCGCCGTGATACTTTCAATCAATTCGCTGCTAAATTCGAAATACACTCTTCAGTCTTCAAGTATACCTTTTTCCTGAAGCTAAAAAAATGGTGGCCACAGCAAGACCATCGCTAATAACAAATGTTCCACCATCATATTACTCGAAAACGAGCAGAGAAACACAAGTGTAAGTTGAAAATGTATCAGTAAAGGTCGAAAATCTGTGGTTTTGTGCATATAGCATTACAGTTTTTGGTGCAAAAAAGTTGTCAAATTGGTTTGAAAATCCGAAATTTCCAAATTCATCAAAATATTTTTATATGAATTAAATTTACATAATTGAAGGTGGATGGATTCAAAACGCGACGATGATAATGTAGAAAATGGTTTATGGCGCATTCATAATACTTTATACGATTTGACTGACTTCATAAATAAACATCCGGGCGGATCTGACTGGCTAAGAATAACCAAAGGTCATGACATAACCGAAGCCTTTCTCAGTCACCATTTGGACACGAAAAAATTGGAACCATTTTTGGCAAAATATCGCGTGAAGGAAACAACTCGACCGAGAAATGTAAAATTGACCTTCGAAGAGAATGGATTTTATATGACGCTTCGCAGAAGAGTGGCCGCTAAATTACCAGAAATAAAGAAAAAAACGAAAATTTATTCGAAGGTAACAACTTTTGATGACTTTTCACATTTAACAAAGTTTTGAAAACATGACCTTGAGAAAGCCCCGTTTTCGAAACTGTAATAATTTTTTCCTCTTTAAAACACGACACTTTTCAGTTCTACATTGATGGCCTATTTGTACTCACACTATTAACAGCTATTCTCGCTCAACGCTTCCATAGCATATCGATGGCGATGTTGTGTAGCTTATTTTTCACGTGGACCGGTGTTTGTGCTCATAACTACTTTCATCAACGAGATAATTACAGAATGAAATATTTCAATTTAATTTTCATGAGCTACCGCGATTGGCGCATTAGTCACGCTCTGTCACATCATTTGTATCCAAACTCTTTGCTTGATATGGAACTGAGCGCATGGGAACCATTTATGGTGTGGTTGCCCAGTGCAACGGCAAAGACTCCATTCCAACGTTATGCCTCTTACATTTATTCACCGCCACTCTATTGCTTCCTTTTTTTTATTGAATTTGGGAAAAAGTAAGTTTTTTTCTATGATGCTTTGAATGTATCCACAAAAGAAAAGAAAAATCACATTTTTAGACTGTACTTCTCGGCGACACGCGGTTACAAAATGTATGCAGATGAATTTCTTCCATTCATTGTTCCGGTTGTTATGTTCATATTTGGTGGTGAACACTCTGTATTATCTCTGTTATCTGCTTTCAAATTATTCTTGGTCATCACTTTAACGGGAGGTTTCATTTTCGGAGTTATTGGATGGAATGCTGGACATCATCATCCGGAGGTTTTTTATGCTTTGTTAATCATTTGGGGCACAAGACTCCTTTGCGATCCTTTTTGAAATTTTATCCTTTTTACCTTTTCAGGTTGTTCATGATGGAGATGCAATACGGTATGTATCCGAAAATTCTAAAAAAGACCTCCTTCGAGAAATGCAAAAAAATTCACCAGATTTTTAAATTACTTTAAATTTTCGAGAAAAAAAATATTTTTTAAATTTTTTTCGTTGTAATTTGACGAAAACTGCTGTTCATCTTTCAGTAAATGCTACGACTGGGGTCTGTATTCAATCGACACAATAATGGATCGTCAAGAGTTACGCGGTAATACACTTTTGGCCTTGGCAAATTTTGGTGACCATGCACTGCATCATCTATTTCCAACTCTCGATCACGGAATATTGCCGCAATTGTACGATATTCTGTTTGAAACGTTACTGGAATTTGAAGCCGAATGTCAATGTTATCCATGGTTTTTCGAAACAATTAAAGGTCAATTTCAACAATTGTCACGCATCGAACCAATGAAACTCGATTCACACGAAAGATATTTATTGAAACATGGCAAACAAACGAAAATTACTGGCAGTGAATATGATAAAAACGAATAAATCGATGATTAATCTCTGATAATGTCATTTTAATGATTTTACTTCTATGCCGTATTTGTACTTGCTTTGAATTTAGAACACTTTTTTTAATTACAGCAATAAATAACCCTCTAATGCATTAATTTTTTTTCGACATGAGAGCTATTTTTCTTTGATTGTTTTGGTTTATAATTCCTTGAAAAAATAATCGAAATTCAAAAAAGTGCATAGTTTTCTCAAAAAATGCTTAATTATATATTTTAGACAATAAATCATACACTCCGCCTAAAGGCAGAGCTATGCACTAGAGGGTTAAACACGAGTAAATGAACCACTAGAATGATTCTGTAATGATTTTTGTAGGGGAGTAGGCCTGCGTTGGCCTATTTTTGTTACTCAATAAGCTGTTATTCATGACATTTTGTTTTTAAAAGTGGCCTTGTACTTTACCAACTTTTGTGAATAAAAAAAAGAGAGACATACATCATATTAAAATACCTTGCTGAGAATGCGTCGTCCATCGCATGGTACGTAGCAGTTTATACATCACAGCGAATAACAACATGCATTGGACGACGCATTCTCAGCTAGATATTTTAATATGCTATGGATGGCTGCAGCGCTGATCATAATTTTGTGGATGTCACATCAACGAAGCTTGAGCTCCAATACATGTGGTCTTCGATTGTGTTCCCATTTCTTTTACATTCAATCATGTTTTTCACAATGATTTTTTGACCTGGAAATTCCTATGTAATTTACATATAAACGAGTGAGATTCAAACATG
>NW_022197808.1:0-1345 GCF_009176525.2 Contarinia nasturtii | reverse complement strand
CAAATTTAAAGTGGGAGACCATGTGCGACTCAGCAAATACAAGCATATTTTTGAGAAAGGTTATCTTCCATCATGGACAACTGAAGTTTTCACCATCCGAAAAATTCAGCATACTGAACCAATTACTTATTTATTAAATGATTGGCAAGGTCATGAAATTAAAGGAGGTGTTTATTCGGAGGAAATGCAACTAGTTAAGTATCCTGATGTTTATCTAGTTGAAAAAATCCTTCGGAGAAAAAATGGCAAAGCTTTGATAATAAGTTCAATAGTTGGATAGATGAGCAAGATTTATTATAATTTAATGATCTATTAAAATAAAAATGAAATAAATAAACATCATTTATTGTATTGAAAATCATATGTTTTTATTTATTGTTTTAATAGGTATTGTAATTTTACAGCTATATGAAAAAGGGGGGAGAGAGAGAGAGAGAGAGAGAAAGAGATAGAGGGATAGAGAGCGCGCGAAAGGTAAAGGTTGCTGTTTAATTAACAATTTTGTGGTGCCCCCATGCTAATGTGTCGATGTTATTCGGTAAAATGTACCGCTTATCGTCAAACGGGTTTAATGCCACTTTGGTTTGTGTAATGGTGTACATGTTGTGTAGTTTCGATCTAAATGTATTTTGTGCTTTAGAAATTGAGCATGGTGTCATTAAACAATCATAATAATCTTTAAACGATATTTCATCCTTCAATACATATTTTTTTACACCTTTCGCCTTTTTCATTTCTCCATCGTCGCCCTCCTTTTCTTTCCTCTCTTTAATATCGTCTGGCTGCACACAATACATTTTGCTGCGTAAGCCGATGAATTTTGAAATAATTCGTCCATTCATCTCATCCTTGAACAGACCAGGCACTTTTTTATTCATCTGTGGAATGTTGTATATGTTATCCTTCTTATAATCACTTGTATCATATCTAGCGATGGCAGCCTTCATATCATCATAAAAATTTGCGGTTTTTATTTGATAAATAAATGAATCGGTGTCGGTATAGCAGAGTGCGATATTTTCTCCGTATTTGGGCTTCATATAATTGTAATGAAAGTCATA
Source organism: Contarinia nasturtii (assembly GCF_009176525.2). Taxonomy (NCBI): domain Eukaryota; kingdom Metazoa; phylum Arthropoda; class Insecta; order Diptera; family Cecidomyiidae; genus Contarinia; species Contarinia nasturtii. Next base: position 284 of record NW_022197808.1, on the reverse strand, counting down.
CATCACAACCTTTGAAATATCGAGAATCGCGAGACCGATGGCAATCGGTTTATCCATTACAATACACGTTTTTTTGAGCTCGATCGCGACTAAATTCTCGTCAAATATGGTGTGTTTCTTGAAATTTGGTCGAGCTACAAGCATTCGTGCGCCACATCTCCCATCCCACCGCGATTTTAGTTTGATATCAACACGTGATCGAAGGTTTTCCATCGTTTTCCCAAAAATCGCGTTGCACAACAATTTGAAAAAATTCTTTTCAAAATCATTCGTGGCACGTGTTC
>NW_022197807.1:0-9103 GCF_009176525.2 Contarinia nasturtii | reverse complement strand
AGCGTACCATTATCAACTTTAATGGTAGCAGATCGGACAAAACCGTCTTCGGCTTCATGAACTTTGACAATTCGTCCTAATTGCCAATATGTGGGCGGATAGATTTCGGTTTTGATCAATACCAATTGGCCTTCTTTGATATTGTCACGGGCCTTTTTCCATTTAGGTCGCTGCATTAGCGATGCCAAATAATCCGATGACCAGGCTTTCCAAAAGGCGTTTTGTTGGTTACGCATGAGATCATATAATCCTCTGGCTGATAATTTTGGCAATTGGCTTTCGGATGTTGGTAATGGCAATTTCAATGGGCCTCCTATGATGAAATGTGCTGGGGTTAGCACTTGCAAGTCGTTTGGATCGTCCACCCAGTACAAATCCGTCGAACAAGTCGACGACAGCGATTTGACAGGTGGACCACGCGAGAAACTTATCAATCCCTAGTAACAAAACTACACTTGACAGTTATTGTATTGAATTTTGTACGGGATTTATTTATTATATAAATATAAAAAAAAAACAATGTGAAATGTGAATAAAAAAGATAAAAAATTAATGACGTGACGAATTATGTGAAAAAATAAATATTATATTTCAATTACTCAGCGGAAAGTATGCTTGAATACCCGTATACCGCTGCACAGCGGTACCAATATATACAAACACATAAAGGTCGACCCGCTTTAAAAAACATTTCTATTTTTTACACCTAATGACGGCTCATTATTTTTGTTTTTATTTTATTAATAAAACTTAAAAAGGCATCCTTTTTAACTCTGTTTCCAGAGCTGTGCGTGAGCGCGTGTTTGTTTTTATTTTATCGCTTAAACGCACATAGAAAGGGCCTGCCATATCAACACCGCTATTAAGAAAAGATCGTGCAGGCGTGACACATTCAAGTGGTAAATCGGCCATGATTTGTTTCTGCATTCTTTTGGCATAGCGTGTACATCTCGGGCATTTTGTGATGAAGTTTTTTAACTGTAATCGTAGCGTTGGAATCCAGTAGGTGGTTCGAATATGGGCCATCATTAATTGTGTGGGCTTGTGACATAATCAAAAAACATAGTCTTGATTTGGGCGGTACTATGATGGGATGTTTCTGCTGGTAATCGATCGAGGCCTTTTTCAATCTGCCACCAACAACGCAAAACACCATTTGTGTCAAGAAATGGGTTTAATGACAATATTTTGCTTTTTGTGAACATTTCAGTGTCTTTGGCTTTCAGACATACTATTTCTGCTTTATATGCAATGGCTTGAGCACATTTGCCCAGTACTCAGTGGCCTCTCTGAGTTCATCGGCTTTTTGCATTTGGCTTATTGATCGCTTTCTCGCGTCTTTGATTCGTGTGTTTCTGACGAATCGCAGAGCTATGGCTGTGATACGGACTATCTTCCCCCGGTTGGAATATTTTTCCAATAAATTAAATTTTTGGAAGGCAATTGGCGTACATGAAATCATTACGAAAATTTCTGATGGCTTGCATTTTTTAGCTGTTTCAGCTCGGGCTTCTTTGCTTACTGTTAGTTTGGGTGTTGGCCATTCTTCTTTGGGTTTCAATAACCATTCTGGGCCTTGTTTCCAGAATTTCGACTTTATGATCTCGTTGGCTTTCATTACCAGCTTGACTGGTTGTTTCTTCGTCATTACGAGTGCTTGGAGGGCTGGTCAACGTCTGGCGATACGTTTCCCAGGCCTCGTATGTGGTGACGTCGATGCAGTCCAGTGTGATAAACATGATCACAGTGTTCCATTCATTTAATTGTTCAAAGTAATTTGAAAGGTGGCCTTGGTATAAATGAATTTGGTTGAGCATTTTCCGAAGGGCTTGGTGCGATGGATCCTGTACTTTTCCCATCGAAACTAGTTTTGAATTAGAATTGGCTTTTTATTTTCACCAAATAATCTTCTATTGTTAGAGATCCATGCCGGCAACAGCTGTATTACAACACACAGAGATGTACTCACTTACACTTGCGGCATTACAACACACAGACATGTAAATGAGTGTGTTGCGGCATTACAACATGCAAAGATGTAAATGAATGGCTGTGTATCCAATATTTTACATATTTGAGCGCGTCGTTTGACTGTACCTAATTTAACTCAGGCATAAAATAATCTGCTTTGTATCTTTTTGTTGTAAGTCTTAACGGGCAATTCTGAGAAAAATGCAAAGGAAACTGCGTCGTATGGCAAACGAAATTTTTTGTGATCGGCATTGAAACAATGGTGTCATTTATAAGGCAATGTAAGGCATATTCCGAGAATTATTTTTTCAAACACTGTCGATGAAATGTTTATGTTGGCATAAAATGTATTTTGTTTACTTGAAATCGAATTTACAAGCATCGGCATTTGTATATTTGGGCAATTTTTGAGAGAGGCGATTCTCTAATTTCTTTTTATAAACACCATAATTCATGACAATATTTGGGCATTTATATGCTTGTTTAGCAATGGCATTCTGTACTGTTTGTCTGCGTTACAAATGACATATTATCTTCGGCTTAAAGAAATATGTTTTTTCAAACATTGTCGTTGTTTTATTGACGACGATTCAGTAATTAGGCATTTTTATGAGATTTTGCTTTCTCAAATTGGCATTTGTCGGCATTATATTTTATTGTTCTGTATTAAGAACAATAGTCTTTTGACAAATCGAACGTTGTTCAATGTTCTTTTCCAAAACATTAGGCATAACGTTTCACAATGGCATGAAAAAATGTGTCAAAGGCAAATTTGTTGCTTAGGATTGGCGGCATAAACATTTAGCAAATGTTCTTTTTTGTGTGGAAATTTCCATTGGGCATGAAGGGTTACGCACATTTTTTGTTCGGCAAAAGTAGAAAGTGCATAGTTTCATTTTTCATGGCATAACTTATAGTAGAATTCCGTCAGATGGCGTTGAACGTAATGGTTGTGGTTTTCATATCGCTCCGTTCTCATTCTCATATTTTTGCATATTTATTTATGTTTTCGCGTTTTATAAATTTTAATTTTGGAATATTTATTTAAATTGATTGTTTTTATTGTTCGAATTTATGGAGTTCGTGTGTTTACATAAATTTTCGACGATTTTTCGAGATTTTCACTTTTGTTGTTTTGTACGGTGCTTTTTAAGCGGTAAATGTCAAGTGGATTTCAAACACGGCTATATTGATCAACATATTTCTAGTGTATTTTCATTTATATTTAATTCTTTTTGTGATTCTCGGCATTATTAATTTTCATATTTATTTGGTGCTTTTATGTGCAATTTATAATATTATTTTTCATTCATTGTCAGTGTTTGAGTTGTTCATTTGACATACATTCTGCTTATTGTGGGACCGGGCACCTTTGTTTTCATAATTGTGCACCATTTTCAAAGTCGGTCGTGTTAAATGTTTTTATTTTGTTAATTTCGGCATTTTATTTAACTCAATTATATAAACCGCGTTAAAAATGTTATTTATTTGATTTAAATTTAATCATAATTCAGTTAAATGAAGCGAAATGTTCATGTCCATTGTTTTTAACTTCATCAAAGTTGGTGTTTAAATCTTCAATTGACGTTCAATGTACTTTTATAACCGTAATATTGTCGTTTCGAAACTGGTCGCGTTTTTAAATCTTAAATTCTTCGTTCGCTGTTAATATTATATTATTTAATTTTAATTCGTGGTATTGTTGGCGAATCATTCTTTACTGTTTTTGCCGTTTTACAGTAATTTGTTCTTCATTTGTTTATGTATGTAATTTTTGAGATGTTTTTGGATTTGATCGATTCCATGGCTGTTTCGTTTCGACAATATCGGGTGGTTTTCTCGGGTGCAGTGTGACTTAGCACGCCCCTCACCTTAAACCCTTTAACTCGCTCGAAATCGAAACGATGGGCCTCGGACGAGGGGAGGCCACGGAGCTCGTCCTCCCCGGGACCTGACCGGAGCTCCACATTTGAAGACCGCTTTGAATATTGGAACTTTGAATTTGAGAGGAGGTTTTGAGTCGAAGAAGTTTGAATTGGTAGAGAGAGCGAATGATTTTGGTTTGGATGTTGTAGCTTTGAGTGATGTGCGAGTGAAAGGTCAGATTGAAGATTCATTAGGGGATTATCGAGTATTTTTGTCAGGTGTTGCTAGAGGTAGAGCTAATTGGGGCGTAGGATTTTTGATTCACAAGAATTTGGAATCGTCGATTATCTGCCATAGATTCGTCAATGAAAGATTAATGTGGATTTCGGTCAAAATTTCGGGAGATATTTATAGATTCGTGAGCGTTCATTCACCGTGTGAAGGTGCAGTTTCGGAGCGACTAGACAATTTTTACAGTGATCTAAATGATGTAATTTATCGCAGAGGCAGTGAAAAGGTCATTCTTATGAGTGACTTGAACGCCAGAGTAGGTCGAAATGATCCAAATTTTGCTAATATTTTGGGAAAGTTTGGTGAAGAGTCGCCTGCCAACAATAATGGAAAGAGATTATTGGATTTTTGCCAGAGTTCGGGTTTGATTATTTCTAATACTTTCTTCAAGCATAAGAACATTCATACATATTCGTGGGAAAATCCTGGCCAGAATCAGAAATCTCTTCTGGATTATGTAATTGTTGAGGAGTGTTTGCGTAAGTCGGTCATGAATACGAGAGTGTATCGAAGTTTTGGTATGGATTCTGATCACTATTTGGTAGCCAGTAAAATATGTATAGTCAAGGGCCGTATAAATGGTTATCGGAAGCCATCCAACATTTTACGTGTGAATCGTTTGAAAGATGAGAATGTGGCCCGTGAGTTTGTTGATATTTTGGAAAGAAAATTTTCGGATTTAAATGAAAATGTAGTGTCAGATATTGAAACAGAGTGGAGTCTTTTTAAGAACACTGTTCTGGGGGCTGCTAGAGAGTGTTTAGGGTTCGTTAGAGTTAAGAATGACAGGAAGAAGACGGATTGGTGGAATGATGACATCAAGGCTGCCGTTCAGGAGAAGAGGGTGAAATGGATTCATTGGATGCAGAACAGGACTGAGGAAAACTGGACATCATACAAGGATCAACGAGATATCGTAAAGCGAATGGTCAAGGAAGCAAAAGAGGGACATTGGGTGATATTTGGAGAAGAACTAGAAGAAGCTGGACAGCAACGGAATAAGGTATTCTGGACAAAGGTGAAGAATATCAGAAACGGAGGCAAAAAACAGGCACCAGGAGCAGTTTTGGACAGAGCGGGCAGTTTAGTGATCGGTAAAAGGAATGTACTTAATCGTTGGAAGGAATATTTTGATGACTTATTGAATGTTGACAATGGAGCTACTGGACAAAATGGAGACGATAGGGAAAATATCATCGATGGGTTTGAGTCAGAGGAGATCAGTATGGGTGAAATTCAAACAGCTATTTCGAAGTTAAAATGGGGCAAAGCAGCAGGCGTGGACGAAGTCCGCAACGAATTCCTTTTGAGTAGTGGAGTAGATGAAATTCGCACTGAATTCCTATTGAGTGGCGGTGTAGTTGGGGTTAAATGGTTACATCGTATTTTTAATCTCGCTTGGGGCTCTTCTGTTGTTCCTTTAGACTGGGGCTTGTCAGTAATTTCTCCTCTTCATAAGAAAGGCAGTAATAAAGACTGCAATAATTATCGTGGAATTTCTCTATTGAGTGTTGTCGGAAAAGTTTATAGTTCAATTTTGGAAAAACGAACCAGAGCAATTGTTGAACAGCTTCTGGATGAAAATCAATCGGGATTCCGCCCTATGCGGGGTTGCCAAGACCAAATTTTTGTTTTGACACAGCTGCTAGAGAAATTCCATGAGAAAAATAAGGATTTGTTTTTGTGTTTCGTTGATTTGCAGAAGGCTTATGATTGTATTCCAAGATCAAAGTTGTGGTCGGTTTTAGCCGAATATGGAATAAATGGGTCTCTTCTTAGGGCAATTAAAAGTTTGTACGCAAACAGTAAAGCATCAGTTAGAGTGGATGGTGATTTGAGCGAATGGTTAGAGGTGCGTAATGGTCTTAGACAGGGCTGTACAATTTCACCGCTTCTGTTTGTTATTTATATGGATAAGCTGATAAAATCAGGAAATCTAAGGGGAAACGTAGCTTTGGGGGGTAATGTTATCTCTGCCTTAGCATATGCAGATGATCTGGTACTATTCGGTAGTTCTGAACAGGAGCTGCAGATTAGTATTAGAGATTTACAAGCGGCCTGTACAGACTTTGGAATGACAATTAACACTTCGAAATCTCAGGTTATGCATGTGGGCAAAACTCGAAAAACTATTCAATGCGAATTGAATGGAAACTTGCTTGAACAAGTGTCACAATTCAAGTATTTGGGTTGCATCTTCTCTGAAGATGGCAAGTTTGATAAAGAGTTTGAACATCGTAGAATGAATGGAAATAAGGTAGTAGCGCAACTTAGATCACACGTTTTCAATAAGCGTGAGTTGAGTAAGGAGACGAAATTGATGATTCATCAGTTAATCTTCAGACCAACTATCCTTTACGGAAGCGAGAGCTGGGTCGATTCTCAAAATTTAATTCATGGTTTGGAAGTGGCTGATATGGAAGTTTTGCGTATGATTTCTGGAGTATCGCGTAGGGATCAATGGGAAAATCGTATCAGAAATGAAAGAATTCGAGATGATTTGAATGTTGAGTCGGTTGATGATGTAGCAAGAAAGTCGAGATTGAGATGGTTTGGTCATGTCCAACGTATGAATGAGTCTCGTTTACCAAAGAAGGTTTTGTACGCTGATTCAGATGGACCGAGAAATAGGGGAAGACCTCGTAGACGTTATTTGGATTCGGTTAAATGTGATTTGGATGTTAGAGGGTATGATTGGTGTAGAGAAACTCAAGACCTGGCTCTCGATAGGGAAGTTTGGAGAGGAATTGTTAGAGGAATTTGAGTCTAATCGTTTCGTAAAAGACCACACACCGAAAGGTACAATCGGTCTATAAATGATTGTTGTTGTTGTATAACTTATAGTGTGTCAGTGTGGAGCATGAATGTGTGCGTGTGTGTGTCGTATGAGTGGCATTCAGAACAACCATAAAACAAGACTGTATATTTTTCGGGGAAATATGAAAATAGGCGGAATGAATGCACCCTCCGCTTTCACAGCAAGAGCCATTGATACTAAGGTTCCGCGCTCTTGTGAAGAAATCTGACCAACTTTTTTGGAGTTTTTTGTGAGCATTTTATAGAAAAAATTCGAAAAATTAAGAATATTCTAGAAGATTCCCCAAAGACCACGAATAACCACCCAAATGAGTCCATAGAATGTTATAGAATATTGTGAAACAAAATTATGAATTGCTCACTTTGCACGGTATCGAGCTGCTCACTTTACACGGATGACACCATTTTTTTGGTTTAGATTTATTTTTTCACATTTCATGTAAAATGTTTGGATTCACTCTGCACATCAAAATTCATGAATAATACAATTCACTGAATATAATTAGCTTGAAAATGCGTTGAAAATTGATGGCTTTATGCAGATTTCAAAAAATCAAGCTATTACTTTTTCCATAATTTCTCAACGTGATGTTTGGTAGAGATACGAGAAATTCATTTTATGAAAAGAGAAGTATGGATGAGACAAACATTTGACGTACGTATATTTGTTGATCCAACGCAATATACAAAAAAAATTGTGAGTGCTCACTTTACACGGGTGCTCATTTTACACGGTCTTCCCTTACATGTACTTTATAAGAAATTTAAAATCTAATGATGCAGATTTTAAAATCGATGGCTCAGAAAAAATTGAATTTTGGCCGCCATTTTACCACGGCCAATAATTGGTTATAGCTAATCTCAGAGCACGAGGACAATGACAGCTGGGCAACGCAGCAGCTTCATTATGGTTGCCACTATTTATGTTGGGTGGCACAAATTTGTACCATTTTTTGACAACTGTCATACAGTCATCGATTTTAGCATACAGTGTTGTTAAATCGAATGATATCCGTAGTTTTTATTTGTTTTTTAGTATTATAATTTTCTAATAAATATTGAAAAATTGATAAAATTGACAAATAATTCTGTTCTGTACGTATTAGTGAAATATCGAGTTCAGCGTATTAAAGACATATTTATTGAAATTGAGAGAAATAGACTCTAGTGCACTGTGTATTGTGATTTTTGCTGTGTCACAATGGCACAAAAACACAAATGTAACCGCGATGACTGTCCAACCGAAAATGTAAACGGAATGAAAACAAAATGTATTAAATGCGGAAATTTGTGTTACTTGAGATGTTTCGGACTGGTAAAAGGTGATAACATTGAAAACACCGAAATTGTGAAAATCACTTTGCCAAATGGAAGTTCAATGTTTGCATTTTTACCGTTTTGTGCATTTGTTTGTTGTGCAGATACAGTGACAAGCAGCGAATTGAAAAAAACATTCAAACTACCTAAAGGGAGCCGCTCAACGTCAAAATCGCGTCAATCGGAAAGCAATGAAATCTCAATGCAAATAATGAAAGAAATGAAATTGTTACGAAATTCAGTTGAAGAAAATGGGAAAAAAATTGACCGAGCAACAGATGTGTTAGTGGGTAAAGCCGCAAGACCGTCTCTTTTGCAGCGTGCCGAAAAACAAACGTTGACACCGAAAACAATGAATTTCAATGAATTGCACTCTCCATCGACACCGAAACAATCAACATTTGCCAAGACCTCATTTGCCACTGTTTTGCGAAAGAATCAATCGGCCAAACGTCCACGCATTGATGAAAATGCACCAAAAAAGAATGTACCGGCAGCAAAATCGGGAACCAAATCAATGCAATGCTCATTAACTGTCTCACCGCCAAAGAAACGTGATGAAAAACCAACATTCGAACGGGCAGTTTGGGTATCAAGATTTCGACCTGAAGTGACAAATGAACAAATTTCCGAATTGATTCTTATGAATACGCCCATCAACGATAAAAATCGATTCAATGTACACAAATTGGTGAAGAAAAATTGTGACTTGTCAACATTGAAATTCGTATCGTTCAAAATTGAATCGAATGCAGAAGATTTTGAAATATTGAATGATCCAAACATGTGGCCCGAAAACATCATGGTGCGTGCATTTTTGAAAGATATTTTGTTGTCTGAT
>NW_022197806.1:0-10293 GCF_009176525.2 Contarinia nasturtii | reverse complement strand
ACAAATCAAACACCGATGGAAGAGCCGTTAAAATATCTTCGCTTCACATTTTGTATTTAACGAAATTTTTTGTTTTTAATCCTTAATTGAATATTGCTCTCTTTATGATCTTTGCACTCACCGTAAATGCAAATACTTTCATATATCCAACGAGTTCACTGCCATACACGAATTCAGCGCCAATTTTAGCGAAATCGAAAAAAACACCAACATTTGATCTTGGAAATTTCGGAAAATATATGCGATAATTTTAAATTTATAATACAAAAATTGCAATCTTTTGTGGAACAACAATTTGTTTTTTCGGTGAATTTCGAAATTCTGTCAATTTATTTGAGCTGACCTGCGATCGATGTTTAAAAAAAGTGAATTCAATGCCAAATAGAATGAGTATTCCAAGCAGTGATTGTAATCGTTCCGGTGATTTGTACGTACCAAAACCAATACAAAGCGCAAATGTAATGAGTATGGTGATAACAATGGAGAATTTCAAAAATCTAATAAAAAATATTCGAGAATGTTGTTCAGTACGGTGTCAACCAGTTATCATACTTATTCTTTTGAAATGTAGCAGAAAGTTGTCTTTTATATGGTTGAACTGATACCGTTTTATATTTGCCAAATAATGGTTTAATGACTTTGAAATAGAGCAGGAATGTGTACACAAAAATCCCTAGCAATGCCAACATTCCATATCCGTCACACCACATGTTCTCACAACCCGATTCAGATACATCTACAATCGATTTTCATGCCAGTTATTTTTTTTTTTTTTTTTTCAAAAAATAAAGTTCATCCTATTCTTACTCTTATTAAAGAAATGATATGTGGCCCATGCAAAATAAGCACCGACTATACCATTTATTATAATAATTTTAACGAATTTTATTTTTGTCGAATGTGAATGTGATTGAGGTTTTTCGCCATGTTCAGCATCTATTTCCATAAAATTACGTTCACTTCTTGTTACTTTGGCATTTGGTTCCAATATGTGCGTCTACATTTTACTTTTCCGCACACACCTAGTGTGAAAGGGGAAAGTATTGCAATAGGTCAAAATTTACGAAACTTCAAAAACATGTTTTCTGGACGTTTCTGAGGTCAGAGAACCCGAATCAGGCCGTTTTGAGCATGGTTGTTGTGGGTCGCTTCCACGTCGTACGTCGTACGTCGTACGTTGTCCGCCGTACGCAAAATTTGTCCATCGATTTTCTCACCACCCAGAAAAGTTATTCGAAATCTGACTTCACGGGATGATTGGGGGTCCCCAGGAATAGAAATCATCAGATTTTGAGCGACTTTGGTTGATGAAAAAAAAACCTATGAAAAAGAGTCCAATTTTCGTCCAAAAGTCATACTTAATGTAGACTTAAGCACTCAAAAATATGTATTGGGGGGTTTTTTGGCACGAGAAAACCGAATCCGACGTTAGTTTTGAGATACAATCAATTTTTAATACAGTTTCCTTGAAAAAATCACAAAAAATTTGGATTTTTGTATGGGAGCCATGCCTGTATGCTACCTTAATGACGTGAAACTTTGCACAGACTATTTTTTACACAAAAGTATAACATTTTGAAAATTTGAAGAGATTTCAATTAAAATTAGGGGTACCTCCCATACAAAATTTTCAATTGGCTCAAAAACGAATATTTTGTATGGGAGGTACTCTTAATTTTGGTTGAAATTTCTCCAAACCCTCCGAATGTTATTTGTGAAAAAAATAACCTGTGCAAAGTTTCACGCCATTAAGGTAGCATACAGACATGGCTCCCATACAAAAATCCAAATTTGTTGTGACTTTAGTTATGAAAAGTGTTTCAAAAATAATTTTTATGGCAAAATTAACGTCTGACATATTTTTTATAGTGTTTTGTTAGAAAATAGAATACTTTCAAATGTCGTACAAATGGGTTCATCATGAAAGTGTGAAAAATCTTTTCTCGGGTACTTCTGCTATTAAATTAAAGAATATTTCGTTGCCAAAGTTGAAACATATTTTTTGGTCTCGAACTTTACGCCACTTGAAAGACTTGAAGAATCGAGCAAATATTATTTTGAACTTTCTTAATAAAATACGCAACTACCACCGTGCGGAAAAGTTCGTCTTACTCCCGTAAGACTCTTTATTTTTTGTTGAAATTATGTTCTCGATATTAGTGTCTAAATATATTCTCCATAGTGTTTTTCTCAAATAGTTTGAAAATAATACCTGTTGTCGTGAATGAACGACGATGTCCCTTTCATATGCCGTAGTTTTTGACCCTGTCTCTCTATTCATCTTGCAAACAATTTTTGGTTTAACTTTATGATAAAATTAGCGACAAGATACTGATACGACTTTACACACGCATCTTTTTAATCAGAATGAGCGCGTCGAAAGTTTATAAGGTGCGAATTGTATGATTTTTGCCTTTTATTTCATTCTGTCATATTGAACGCATGACAACCATAAACATAAATGAGATATTTACAATCAGTTTAATTACATTGATAATAATATCAAAAGATTTTTTACTAATGAAGCGTCAAAACACAGTATTTCACACTTTAAAATTGAATAGCCATAAAAAAAATCTTTAAACGTTATATACTCGTAGCATCACAAAAACTTCCAAAGAACTCCATTTGTCAAAGAGAATCTATTCGAATAAAAATACACTTCGAAATAAGTTTAAAAGAAATTGACTTTATTTAGATCATTCACAGCTTCGATTTAAACTACGAGTTATATCTGTGCATTTTCAAAATTTAATTAGCTGGACACGATTGGAACCAGCCGAGTTTACGGATGCGCTCAAATTCTGCTTCAATGTCGTAGTTCCTAAAAGAAGAATGGAAAATTGAATAGAAAAGGTTCAGATAACGATATTTGAAGAACTCTGAAGTAATTCTCACTTGTAATATTCAGCATAGGCACGTTTGCGTGGTTCGTTGATGGTGTATTTGGCAATGATGACCGTAGCAAGAGCGTATGCAATGCCAATGCTTAAATGTTTTTTCATGAATAAGACATGACGACCTTTCAATTGTGGCCGCGATCCGCTGCCAGATGATTCCAAAACTGCACCGCTTTTTGCCATCTGAAAATGTTTAGAATAAAATTTATTCGGCTTAATATCAAATGAAAACATCACATTTTCCTTTTCAAATTGAAATTTGCGTTTGGTAAGTGAAAATTGGATTGTCAAACATTTTCGTTCTGTATCACGCAAAAACATGAAAAAGCCCGACAAATAGCATTTATTCATGCATCGCTGATGCATTAGAGTGAAACACGACATGTATTGCATCGAACACTTTCGATTTTTTGTGTATAATTCAACGTAAAGAATGGCTATTTTCGCGCGGGATAAAAATAGAACCACAATTACAAATGTAGAGAAAAACAGTGCCCAACGTTAGGTTCGAATGACTTAGAGCGTTAAATGCACTTGGCAAAGGAGTTAGCATCGAATGAATAAATGAAAAAAGATATATGTTGATTACGGAACTGGTGTTCATAAAAAAAGAGATATTCATACATTCATCGTACTCCTTAACTATTTTCAACATAGTGCACTCAAAATCGTCTAATTTCATTGAATATTGGTTTTCCGAACTGCTTTCTGTTTGTTTCTCTTCTTTGCAATTTAATTCTAATCCAAAATCGTAAGAAAGTGGCTCGTATCCAACTCGAAGTTTTCTGATTTGATTATTCAAATGACAAAACTAAATTTTGGTCACTTTTATCTGGTTTTTCCATTCCAATTGTAAAATTCTTCACGATTAAAGTTTTTTCTCAAATGTTCAAATCGATCTATTCAGAATTATGTAACTTGCTCACCAGTGAAAACTTGAAAAGCACTATTTTCCTTTCAAATTGGATGAAAATGACTTTCATAAAAAAATGACTTTCAATGAAGAATTACTTTCTACCACTTTTACAGGTGACAAACAAAAATTATCGAAAATTAAAATGGAAAACGTATACTTACGATTTAAATGAGTTTGTAATAAATAGTTCACTGGTAATGCGATCACCGACGTGCAAATGTGATGTGAGTATGTGCATTGACAGTAGAATTTTCAACGACATCAGTTTTATGAACAGATGCATCGTGAAACGCCGTGAATTGACATGACATTTTGAAAATGTGCAGCGCTAGATTTAAAATCGTTGAAGTAGTCGAAGTCAAACTAGATCCTGTTAGAAAATTTGGTTGTACAAAACTACAGAAAAGAAGAACTCGCGAACATTTGAAAAAAAAAAAATTGTTTATTGCTTTTTTTAAATTAAAATGAAATACAAAATATGTGTGAAAAGCATCTGGGCAAAAAATTAGAGTCATGAGTAGCAGGATAAGGAAATTAAATTTGCGGCTACTTTATTATGACAAAACCGTCGTCACTTTCTTCGGCGTTGCTATCCATTTGTACGAGCAAAAAGTCCTCTGGCTCGCTTTCTTCTTCATTTTCTTCGTTTTCCATTTCGACCAATTCATTTTGGCTACAATCGAGTTCGCTTTCGGAATTAATTTCTCGATCAACTTCGGGCACGCTCTCTTCATTGCTTTCGGAATTAGGTATTGGAAGATTTGTGAGAAGTGACTCAAATGGCTGTATAAATATATTTGCAGTTTCAGCCTCTTTTATTAATTCTTCAAGTTTTTCACCGTCACTTTCAGTTTCTGATAAATCTGAATTAAGTAAGTAAGTTTCGATGGAAATATTGTCAGTGATGGAATATTCTTCACAATCACACTCGGAGGACTCGTCGTCACTTTCTGTATCTTCGTCATTGCTATCAGATGTTTCTGTATCACTTCTCAAGTCATCCTCGTCGCTATCGAATGTTTCCCATCCGCTTTCATCATCCATCCAATCACTTTCGGATCCATCTGTATCAATTTCAGTTAATTCCGTTTTGCTTTCGATATCTGTCTCGTCACTTTCGAAGCCCTCTACGTCGATTTCCATGTCTTCATCGTCGCTCTTCTCTATTTCGATTTCCTCCTCCGCATCATCGGTCTCCTCTTCACTTCTTATATCATCGCTGTCGCTTATCAAACCCTCCTCGTCACTATCGAAGCCTTCTACGTCAATTTCCATGTCTTCGTCGTCGCTTTTCTCCATTTCGATTTCTTCCTCCGTATCATTAGTACCGTCAGTCTCCTCTTCACTTCTCATGTCATCACTGTCGCTTATTAAAGCCTCCTCATCACTTTCGAAGCCACTTATCTCGATTTCCATCTCTTCTTCGTCGCCATCTGAATTTTCCAGTTCGCTTTCCTCGTCGCTTTCATCACTTTCGGTTGAATCCCAGTCGCTTTCCATATACGTCACATCGCTTTCGAGGATTGCATTGTCGCTTTCGCTTCCTTCCGTTTCACTCTCTGTGTCGCTCTGGCTGTCCTCGGTGTTGCTCTCAAATGCAAACCTCTCATATGATTCTGTTCCGATGGAGTCAATGTGGTCACTTTCCTCTACGTCTTCCTCTTCGCTATCGGTTGTTTCCCAATCACTTTCGGACCCATCAGTTTCTTCATCAAATTGTTCGATGTACCCCTCGTCGTTTTCAGCATCTTCTTCCGCTTGATTTTGATTTCTTTCTCGCTCATTCAAATACTCAAATTTGATATTCAATGCAAGTGTTCGCAGTGATGAACTTATTTCGATGACTTTTCTTGAACAATAAGTTACAAAAGATCCATATAATTTTGAAATTTTTGCCTTAAAATCGATATTCGCGATGAATTCGTCAATGATTAAATCTGCAGCTTCTATTAAGGCCATAAATGCGACAAAAATACCGAATAGGAAGCCAATGGATAACGATACCAATACGATGAATGTTATTAAAATTGGTAGAAAAATGGATAGTGAAATCAGTATAAAGAATAACGATCCCAATACGGTGATTGTAATGAAAACGGGTAGTGAAACTGGAAGTAAAATCAGTATAAAGATGCCGAAGAAAAACCCTATAATGAAAACGAATTCATCGAAAAATGAATTCAATGAAATTTTGAGAGTTTTAGATCTCTTATTGCATTCAGCCAATTTTGAAATCGGGTCCAGTAATTTTCCTGTGATTGCCTTGTTAAATTCCATCAAAAACGTACAGCTTAATTGATTGCTGTCAATTCCTTTGATTACACCGTTGAAGTTTCGTAAATGGGCGCTTCCACTGAGCTTTTGCAATCGATTGCTAGCAATTGAAATCCATCGCATTTGGTGTTGATCTGTTGGTAAAATGTTGAAATCGAACGTGACCAATGAGTTATTTGATAAGTCAAGTGATTGCAAGTTCGATAAAGATGAGAATGTGCCCGATTCTATTTGCGAGAGGTGATTCGAAGCCAAAGACACATACTGAAGTTTAACGAGACGACGGAATGTATTTGGTTCCAATGTGGTGATTCGATTGAATGACAAATCCAAACGCGTCAAGTTTGAATGACTCTCTATATATACTTCAGTGAAATGCTCCAAGAGGTTGTGTGATAGATCCAAAAATTTCAAATTAAAATCGCCGGCCAGTGCAAAATCGTCGATCACTTGAATGTTATTGAATGAAAAATTGATGGCGATGAGTTTTTTCGTTTGCAAAAATATAAACGATGGAATTTCCTTGATTTTATTGCGTGATAAGTTTAATATTTTCAATTTGGTCAAATTCTCAAATGCGTTGACGTACAAGCCACTGATTTTCTTGTTACTTAAATCGAGATGTAGCACATTCGTGTCCGATACACTTGGCTTTATCGCCAACATCGTAAAAATTATCATACATTTGATATTCATTTTTACAATTCTCGCTCACAAATTAATGGTTTTTTTGGACGAAGCGAAAAACGCTTTTGACGATGTTTTCAAATTAAGGCGAATTTGGTGATTATTTGGTATAGAACTGGTAGAACTTCGTTGTGTTTTTTCGTTGATTTTTTTACTGTCTTCACTTGTTTTGTTGTTTTTTGAGTTTTTTTTTTAGTCTCGTAGGACTTTTTTCGACGTTTTTACTGATTTTCTTAATTTTGCTGTTTTTCTGTCTTTTTATTCTATTTTCTTTTCATAAAATTTCTTGAGTTTTTGAACCTGTTGTCACAAATTCTTTTTTCTGTCGTATTTTAAGACTTTTCAATAAAACGACAAAATTATGCAGAATATTTTAATAAATGTTGCTGAAAATGTCTATTATTATTTATATTTTCGCACACAGAGAACTTTGGTAAGATGACGACCGAACAGTTTAAAGGACTCTTTGAAACTGAAGACAAAATATTTGACACGAATTGAGTTGAGATGATGTACCAGCTCTAATGTCATTAGAAGCAAAAAGTGAAAGTGAAAAAAGAGATAGATGGATTTTGCTGGATATATATTTTTCTCTTTTTTTGTTCTTAATTACACTTTACCATTTTCTGCAACATTTGATGTACGAATTCAGAATACGCAAAAAAGGAACAAACCAAAACAATAGGATTCAATACCATTCCTTGAAATTTGTACTTTATGACCCCCGGCAAAATATCTTTTTTTGAAATATATGTAAAAAAAAAGTGTGTTTTATGACCTGGGTTTTCCCCGGATTAAAAAAAACAATACAAGATGCAGAGCATTAATTACATTGTTACTGATGTACCTGCAGAAGATGTTGCATTTCATTTTTTGCATATACCTTTTATGTGAAAACCAAATTGAAATTCAGTTCATATGTAAATGTATGAGAGATGTTTATTATTGTGTTATGTTTAGGTTGCAAATGAGAGAGTATGGTTTCAATTGAAATGAAATATTTCTAAGAAATATTCTCTGCACCAAAGTAACCATGGTATTATATTATGACCTTGGTCTCGTTCAAGTCCAGAAAATCCATTGCCAATGCGAGTCAAAATTAATGGAAGACACATCGATATTTTTTGGGATATTCCACGAAATTATTGTTGTTTTTTATCAGAATATTCATCAGAAGAGAATAGCGTCAGTAGCATCATCATTGCAAATGATTTTAGATGAAAATATGAAATTTGTAATGATCATTGTCATAAAGTGATCATTATTTCAGTGGGAAACTGAACTGAGTTCTAAATGGGAATGAAATTATGAAAGCAAAATGAAAAGTTCAGGGATAAAATTGGAAAAGATTTGTTTATTTATTTAATTCGCCAATAAATTCAGAAGTATAATGCGATCGAAAAAACTGGTTCGATCATCAAACCATCCAATTTTTCCAATTTTCCACTTTAATAGTTCTTTTATTTATTTGAATTGCTGTTCTTCTATGAATAACGTTGTATACAATATATCTGTGTATTTTAATGTTCTCAATGGAATTAAGTCGATGTGTTTGAGTTCGAATCAATCGGAATCAATGTTAGAAAAACAATAATAAAACACATTCAAAATTAAAAAAAAAACATTTTTCGTATTGATTTTATTCAAAAAAAAAAAAATAAAGAATCAAAGCATAGTGCTTTGCAATCGAATAATTGACAATCAATAACCTTGTATGTGACATCAGCATAATACCAATTAATTTAGTGCAATGAACATCAGTTATTGACTTTTGGTTACTGCCAATCGTTTTATGTGCGTTTAAATGCTATGCAATTGTCATTTAAAACTAAACTAAAATATATGTAAATCTCACGAAAAATTAAATGTTATTATCAAATTCGTTCTTCAGCTTCAAGAACAATTCCGTTGATGGGTTTGTTGGTGACTTCTAGTTGAAATTTCAGATCCTCTTTGCCCAAATGTGTGGAGAAGCGATATTTTCGAAGTAATTTGGCCAAAATTGTTTTAATGGAAATAAATGCAAATCTTCGACCCAAGCAGTCTCTGGGTCCATTAGAAAATGCCATGAATGCAAATGGATTTCGTTTCGAACTGACTTCTTTGCTGAAATGATCAGGATTAAAATCGTCAGCATCCTCGCCCCATACATCTTTGCGACGATGGCCAGTGAACACTGAAATCACAACTTCGGTGTTTTTTGGTATGACGAAATTTGGCAATTTTGTATCTTCAGTACAGTGACGCAGTAGCAGTGGTGCTACGGGATACACTCGTAATGTTTCCTTGATGACCTGCTCCAAATATGTTAATGCATTCAAATGCTCCATTGTCAGGTCACAATCCACCGGCAAATCACCGAATACTGTATTAAGTTCATCGATGACCCGTTGTTCAATCTTTGGATGCATCGCCAATAGCAGTAGTGTCATCGCTATTGTGTATGAAGACGTATCTTGACCGGCAAATATAATCAAATGCACTTGATCACGAATCTCTTGATCGGTTATGATACCTTGATTTCGCAATTTAATGAGACGTTCAATGAATATTTGAGGTTTTTCGTAGGGCTTGTCTTCATTTGCTTCATCTAAATCGTTGTTATTGTGGTTGTTTTCTTCGAACTCTTTCATCTTTTTTAGAATTAACTGCACATTTTGAGGAAGAGAAGGAAATTTTACAATTTTTTCTACATTTAAGAGTGTGCCTACCTCTTCTTGCATCGCCTCCGATCGAGCCAATGCATCACATTCCATTTGGTACAATTGTGTTTGTTTGTAAATAATGTCTGGATGCAAAAATACGTTAACCATTCTTCGAGAAACGACCGACAACCAACTATTAAAAACAACAATATTTACAGAAAGTTTCATCTCTATTCTTCAAATATTGTATAACTTACTCAGTAAGTGCTTTCATGTAGTGCATATTTTTGCCTTTTTGTATGTTCATTGATGTGCCCAAAACCGTTTCTACATTCAAAAGCAAATATTTGATCGTGAAATTAGTTGATAAAACATTTCGAAATGAAATTGTCAAATTTACCTAGAGTTAAGTCCAACGTGCACGCAGCAGAGTATTTTAACATATCAAAATCACCTTTGCCCACATGCTCGCTCACATTCCGCACGAAAATGTCGGCTTTTTGATTGAAAATCGGCAAATATGACCAACAAATTTGATTGCTGAACGACATCGACAGTTGTTTACGTTGAGGTTTCCACATATGCGCTGTGACAAAAAGATAGAAAGAAATGGGAACAGATTTCGCATTTTTCTGTACCAAAACCGACCCTCTCTTGCGTCCTATATTGACAATGTATATGATCATGACTCCGTTGAAGGAGCGTCATCTCTGAGTGCTCGTGCAAAACAATGAAGCTTGCAAACTTCGCAAATTTCTCATATATTTTTTTCTTCGAATTTTATTTCAAAATTCTATAAATTAAATAAGTTTTGCAATAGCAGCAACGAAAATAATTAATAGAATTTATTATAAATAAAAAAATTGAAGTA
>NW_022197805.1:0-7233 GCF_009176525.2 Contarinia nasturtii | reverse complement strand
ACACACACACATTTGGTACATTGTATATGCCTTTTGTTGTCCCCAATCTTCTTTGAATAAAATTGTGCTCATTTTCAATTCAATAAAGGAACTGGTAATTAATGTGTCGAACATTGATTAAATTACAAATTGAATTTTCTCAAAAGATCGAAAGTTCGATGAATTTTTCGTCCCCTTTTTTTCTTCATAATAACAAGTATCGTTTATGGTTGTTGTTTTTTTTTTCATAAATTTCGGTGTGTTTGTTCAGAATACAGACATATGCAAAAACGATTGTGTTTTTTGCTCTCTCTCTCTCTCTCCCTCTCTGCTTCTGCTTAAAGGGGCAAATTGAAGCAAATTTTATTTTGTCAAGTGTTAAATTCGTACTCAAAGTCGCAGAAACTTTTTAATTAAACATTTTCCAATGTTTGGAATACTCAATGCAGTCGAATGCGTCTTTTCAATCGAAAACAGAGAGCAAACGAGCGACAAAATAACGAGAAAATGCGACACATCATACAGGAAAAAAAGTTTCAGCGGGATAAGGAGAGTTCGTTTTCGATTTGTGAAAGAGTGTGTGAATGCGACGCTTCTCGCATTCTCTCTCTCTATCGTTCGCTCTTTTTCATTCTCTCTTCATTTATTTTTTATTTTCAAACAAAAACCATTTCTTTTCGATTTTCATCACGCTTCAATAAACTTTCAGTTTCAAAAATGTTCGAAACTGAGGGTGGTTGGGTGAAAAGGGTCAAGCAAAGGAAACGATTTGGACATTTAATCAATATAATAATTCAGAACAGAGTAATTTTTTTCTATATTCACATTATTTTCATCTCCGCTTATTATTTGTAAAAATAGAATCGTCGTTCATACGAAAGGAGAGCAGGCTAGCGTTTTGTATGTGTTTTTGCAAACGGATAAAATGAAAATGGTGCAATAAAGCAGCAATATAAAAAAAAAAAAAAAAAAAAATTGAAAAAGTAGTAATAGTTTGGTAATTTATCGAAGAACATGAACATTGCACCCAGTTTCTGACAATGTGCATTTGGTGTGGCAATACCACTTCCGCTTTGTGATTGGCTTTGTGTGTTTGCAAACGATTTCTATGAAGAAGAAAAAAATATCGTATTTGTCTTTCGTTTCATTTTTTTTTGTCTTATTTTGCAGCTGCTTCTTCCTTTCTTCTGCCTCACTATGCTCTATAATCCAGTCAAATGATTGCAAGAGCTTTTTTTCGTCTCGAATTCGGTTTCTCTTTTGTTCCACATTTTAAATACGAACGGAAAAATATTTGGTTCATAAACATTTATTTTCGTGAGTATTTCTCATTTATCGAAATTGAAATGACGTCAAAGTCGCGCTCATATTTCAAATGTGATGCGCTTTG
This sequence comes from Contarinia nasturtii, assembly GCF_009176525.2. NCBI lineage: Eukaryota > Metazoa > Arthropoda > Insecta > Diptera > Cecidomyiidae > Contarinia > Contarinia nasturtii. Next base: position 5,864 of record NW_022197805.1, on the reverse strand, counting down.
GGAATAAAGTTCAATTGGAATAAGTTTTAAAATTTGATTCGATGGATGTTTCAATGTTGATTTACTCATCTGAAAAAATAAGCCATCATAAGTACGGTACGATTGCAATCATGATTGTTAAATCGGAGGCGAATAGCGAGAAATATAATAGCAATGTATAATAATGAATCGTTTTTCTTTGGAAACAATGCAAGCGTGAAATTATTTATTAAATGACTTTTACTTGAAGTTTAACAGCACAAAACATTTAATTGGATGATTTCGATATAGAAATGAAATACGCTGTACCGAAAAAATGAGCTATTGACACGGTTTCGTACACATTTTAATTACAATACGAAAATTTCGCATCGAAAATCCGGAATCATACAAATGAGCTTAAATTACAGAAATCGAATCCAGCTTACTTACCTTGGCAAATGTATCGACTTTTTGAGACAGCTCAAGATAACATTCGGCTCAAATGTATCTAAAGTTTACCATCTCGCTATTCACATTTCATTGCGATATCGATAACATGCATTTCGTTTCAGGTGCGGTGTATGAGAAAACATTTACATTTGCTCATTGATATGGAAAAAGGTGATTTGTTTAAAAGCTCTTCGATATCGATCAATCGATATGTTTTGAATTACTGCCATAACAATATCTCAGCCGTGTATTTATACCAAACAAACAAATAAAAACGGTTCAAGGGAAATGAAATCGAAAAAAGAAACTGACGACAAAAAAACCACATCATCACCATTGCTACTTTACTTACCTTTTTGTCGATTGATGTGTGTGCGGTGTGCGCCGGTCGTCATTGGGATGTCTGTAATGTACACGCTACAACACAAATATACATTCAATAAATCAATTTGATTTTTCAAAAGGTTTTCACTTTTTTTTTTTACTCAGTTTCTCTTTATTATTATTTTACTACGATTTTATTTACATAACATTTGTGTAATTGGTTTACGTTCATTCCATCAATTGATTTTAATTTAATTTCTTTTGAATTTCTTTGTTTAATTCTCTTCTCTTTGGGAGTCTTTGCATTCGTTCAGTGTCATATTTCATTTTCTATCTGATTTTACTTAGACCGAATGTATATCGTTCGTTTGGGCATTTGCTTAGTATTTTATCTTTAAATGTTTGGTTGTTGATGCATGTTGTCATCAATGAATAAGTTATATATTTACTTTGTATACTTTATGAATTGATGTGTAGCTTACAAACAGTTCGATTTCCAATGTGCATTTTCATTTGCTCTTCCTCCGCTCACTTTTTATCAGTTTCCAATTGAATTCGCTCTCTCTCCCTCCCTCTCTCTCTTTCTCTCTCTCTCTCTTTAATCGATTAGTAGCATATTGTAAATTTATTGATGTGTACTATATACTATATTATTCAATTCGAATCTCGATTTCATTCACAATGGAAAACTTAATCGAGAGAACGAGTTGAGCGAGTTGGTTGCAAGTATTCGCTCAACGTGATATTGTTGTTGTTGCTATCTACGTGAAATGTGAAACCACCATTTAAATTCAATACAATGCAACTCTACGCAAGCAGTCCGAATGAAATTTATGGTCGCTTTTAAAATTTAACGATAACGTCAAAAGCGACTTTGTCACGGCGATGAAATTTCCATTGGAAACTATACATTTATATTTATGTATATATATATATATGTGTGTGTATTTAAGTATGTATATGCATATACTCTAATAAAATTGCTAGCTGCTTCACATTTTCCCATGTAATAGTAACTTTCGACGTTTCGACCATTTTATGCTTCAATTTCTCTCTCTCTCTCTCTGTTCTCTTCCACCCTCCTACTCCTGTTCTCCTCGTATCTTCAGCACAACTGCAACTCTTACACGCAATCTCCGTATCAAGTCCGTTTATCAAAGAATTCGTAATATTTACAATGGAATTTTTCACTACATAAATGCATATTTTTAACTTTTCTCTCTTAATATTCTTCTTCTATTAATTTTATGCTAGGTCCATTAAATTACGAAATACAAAATAAAACTAGCATTTAGAGCAGTATCGCTTCGGATCACATTCACTGAAATTAAAGAACAAAATGACAGAGTGGTATGTTTTTATTTTGCATTTTTTTCTCTCGCGCACGCTATTGTGCTCTTTTTTAATTGTGCTGAATTACACACAGTAAACAATTTTAATGACGCAAACACTTGAACAGCAGAGAAGACGAAATTAATCGCATGGTGTAAGAAGTCTTGCATGTGAATGAATGAATATAACCAAATCACATCACAAATACTATGTTTGGTACTCTTCAAATTGAAACGAATTAGAATGTCGGCAGGCTCTCAATTCAACGTTCAAGATTGAGTTGGCGTGTATGTGTGTGAGTAAGAGAAAGAGTATTTTGAAGTTTCAATGGAATTCCATCAAGGTGAAATGTATCTTTTACAAATCGCGCACACTGGATCGTTTGAGTGACTGTTTCAATTTCTTTGAACGCAGCGTGCATTCAGCTTAAATGAAAAATGCATATGTTAAAATCTATGAAATTTGATTGAAGTGCATCCATCCAAAGCGATTCGGTGTGCGATTTTAACGCTAAATAAATTATGTTGCTTTAAATGCTTTTTCGATTTCGAAAGAAAACGTTTCAATGTGAAATGCAACGTTCAAAGTGCTGAATGAAGAGAATGTGTGTCAATCAAGTAATAAAATGTTTCATCCAATGCGCAATTGAAATGGTCGATTAACTAATTTGATATGTCTAAAAATATCACAATATTTTCTTCGTTTTTTCTCCACCATTTTTGACGTCTTCAATATAAGTGCTTCATTTCTTTTTTAAATCTCATTTCAAAACAAAAATATTGAATGTGGTTTTTTTTTAGTTTGTTTTTTTTTTGGCTTAATAAAATCAATTTGCATGGAATATTTATTTACATTAACCGAGATTGTTTTGAATTCGATTGCCCTCACTTGGATCAAGAAATAAAACTAAAAATAATTTCGTATTAAATTAGGTCAAGAATTTTTCTTTATATAGAAAACGATGAATGCAAATCCTCGTGAAATAATTTTAGCGAAAGATATTCAATACAATCTCTTTTTGTATATATCACTTGAATATTTCGATAAATTACGTACATTCTATTGCATAGTAACAATTTTTCTTTCCGCTTTGGTTTTGGTTTTTTACTTTTCGCTTCAAGCTTGGTATAGTGATTTATACAATTTGTTATTGGAGATGAACTCATTGTATATGTATTGATTGGAGAGAACACATTCAATTTGATATGGTATTGTATTACATATAAAGATGACATTTAGTATAATTCTCAAGTATGTCTCCAATATTTTTGGTTTTCAGTTTTTATTTCCAAACTAACAAATATGTGTTTAATTAAATGCCCGAATAATCGACTGTTTCACTCTCTCATAAAAGTGATACTTATAGTGTGTGTGTGTGTGTTTTCTTTTAATTGAATTGATATTTTTGGTACAGCAAGAATCAATTGAGTCATGTGTCTTTTTTTATCATATATTTCTTTTTTTTAATACAAAATTAAATTGAAAGACAGCTATCTTTAAATCTACAGAATTTGGCATAGCTTAATCTAATTGTATTCCATTTTAAAGGATATGTTAATATTACTTTAAATTTCTCTTACATTGTGATGTGTATGGGTTTAGTGAGTGTGAGATGTCCAATATATTTGACTAGATTTATACTATAATTCAATGTACTATTTACATCTTGTAAGTCTCGGCATAAAAACATGAAATTTCTTAACCTTAAAATCCATATTTGTTCGCATTCGTCCAACATTCAATTCCATTTACACTAATTGCAACGTTTTAGAAATGAAACGGTTCCGGTTTCAAGAAGCCGCTACCATGTCAAATAAAGTTAAATTAAATCAATTTATACCCATCATTATTTTGAATATTTAAAACAAAAAAAGCGTCGTTCAAATTCGTGCTAAAATGTTTAATGATTGGTTCGCAATGCATGCGATAATTGATAAAATGCCTTAACCACCTTTTATGAGCCGGTCTATTTTTTTCAATTATTCACTTTTTTCTCATTTTTTCCGGTTTTTCGTACGAAATGTTTGTTCAAACGCGGCAATTATTAAAGAAAACATGCAAATATGCACTTAATTGTTATGGGTGAAAAAAAAGCAATTGGATCGATTTTTACTCGGCTAAAAATATTATAAAGACATCGTCAGTTTGTTGTTTCAATGAACATTTTTAAAAAGGCCGCACAATTTTGTCCAGTGTCAGTATAAGTTTGAATATTCGTTTTGCTAATGGAAACTCATGGGAAATGGCATGTGTTTTTCCATTTAAATATTCCGGAAGTATTTTGTGGAATGAAAATTATGTAGAATTTTGATGCATGCGAAAAACATGCATTAAAAATGGCTGAACATGCGAAATGCAATCCATTTACTTTGTACAACAAGTGTTGGCATTTTTTGGTGGTTGTGTGTGTGTGTGTGTTTATGAGTGAAGGATGAAGACGTGCTAAAACAATCGTCAACGGAATTTGCTCGGAGTCAAAAGTTTTTTGTTTCTCCCTGCGCTTTTACAGAACATTTTTTTTTACGACTCAATTACCCTATGCGAACCATGATTTTGTTCAGTGTTCATGATGTTCTGTACACCCACGCGTACTCGCACATAGACAAATACACAGAGGAAAAGGGGAGTGTCGAGATAAAGTTCAATTGCGTTATTCTTTCCGGTATGAAAACTTAACGATTTTAATTTTTATGATTTGAAATTTATGGAGACAACCGAAAGAAAAAAAAGTACCGTGCAACGGTGTATCGAATGATTTTTAGGAGTTTTCGCCAAGCATGGTTCGTCTGTATCATTGCTATTATTAGGGCTATAAAAAGTTAAATGTAAACGCAAGTGTTTCGGAACTTTGGCTAGCTATGACGAGTTTACAAGAACAAGTTAGAAAAAAATCTTTTTTTTTTGCGTCAGCAAGCTTACTTGCCACTTGCACCGCATGATGTTTGCATTTTCTTTTCCCTATTTGGTTGTGCTTCGTTGTGTTCTGTGTTTTTTTATGACATTTGCTATACGGCTTACACATGCTTTTGCATTTGTCTTGATAATTTTTGGTGCGCTGAAAATATTTTACCACCATAAAAAAGAGTTCACGCGTTATTCTCACTCGTTGTCTAGATGTGTGTTTGTTAGAGCGCGATATGGAACGATAGCGTCGACAATTCATATATTTATACGTATGTATGCATTTCAAAGGGTTCGACGGGAATAAGTGAAAAGCGTTAAAAATAAAAAACAACGATACGAATCTAAGTTTCGTCGGTTTTATCGCTTTCGTTGGCTCGTTTTCGGCATCGTTCATTGTTACAAATATGCTTGGTATTCATGGTTTATTGCCGGTGGAAAAATTCTCGCATTTGTTTCCGTTCTCGTTCGTTTGTTGGTGGTGGACTTTTTTCTTTTCGTTTTTTCATTCACATTTCGAAATTTATTTGAAACAATTAACTGGATTGTATGTCGTTAAACTTTTAATTGCGATATGTCAAAGTGGTACTGAATGAACGAGAGAGAATGAAAGAAAGCAAAAATAATATGTGGCCGCCGCGCTGCGAAAAGAGTAAATGTCGAGAGACTTCTTCGCCCCCGAAAAATGGTTTTTACACATCATCCTTGGCATATCTCGTACTTTGCGCCACATAATTTCAAGTCGTTTGTCGAGTCATTTGTTATTATGTATTTGTACCGAATGTGTGGGTGTGTGGACCATATTTGTGAGCATGGGTGCCGGACGGGATGGATGTCGGTTCGATCTTATGATAAAAACGCCTTTTTGCACGACCACAGCTGCTGAAACTTTTTCA
>NW_022197804.1:0-3018 GCF_009176525.2 Contarinia nasturtii | reverse complement strand
AAAATCGACGTTCATAAAATTCCATAATATTGGCATAAATAATGATTTATGAATTATATATTCAATACAGTTATGGATAACTTGATAAAAGTTTCCGTACACTGTACAAAATGGTCAATAATGCTTTGCGTGATACTCGCTGGCTGTTGTCTGCTACTGTTTTTGCTGTCTTCTCTTGAAATGTCACAAATATACTTATATCCATAGTCTAATCGCTGATTGCAGCCGTATTCTTTTGGCCGCCAACGGTTCATCATCGCAATCGGACGACAGTAGAATATAATGCACTTCGCACCGCCATTTTGGTATCAAATTACCAAAATAGTGGTGCGAAGTGCATTGTCAAATTGTTCGTTCAATATATAAATTCCGAGCAGTGAGCGTTCTCTCGATGTCTTCGTTCAGGAGTGAAATTATTGTCACTAATGTCACTATTAAACTTTTTAATTGTTCATTCGTTAGTTTCCATTCCAATGATTAATTGTACATGTATATTTCACTCAATGTTAATTTTTACCACTCAATTGTGCCACTCAAATTCATAAAGTCGTGCAGCGGTAAATAAAACCAAAACACAATATTCAAATTATCCATACCCTTGATTTTTTGTCAAATTAAAGAAAATATTATTTCTCCCTTTCAAAGAAATTATCAATGATAACTTAAAGTACGTCTTCCAAAGTACTCAAATCACAATTATTCATCTAATAACAAAAAATTACTATTACTAAATGCATTATTAATGAAAAATTATTATTAACCAAACATCTTCATCAATTTTTGAACGAAGTTATTAACAACGAAACCAGTGTTTGGTTAAGATATCTGAAATGTATCTAGATACTTTTGAGATAGTATCTCAATTTTCCGAAATTCATCTAGATATTTTCAAGATTTTCATCTTATCTTTTTGATAAAAGATAAGATATCTTTCGAAAAGATAAGATAAAAAAAATAAGATAACGAAAATTATTTGAATAAAATTTAGAAAAATGTCAAGGTAAAAAAAAAAAGAATGTTAATTAATATCTGCTATAAACAAACTTCACGCACTGTGGATATTAATCGGTCCGGGTAATCGGGCCCATGAATCGTGCGTTGAAGTTGTCGGATGTGTTCTGCGAACACCGTGCGTAACACGATGGAATTCCAAATTCAATTTTATCGAAAAATCGTAGTTTTAAAAGCATTACTGTGCACTATTTATCGTCCTATCAGAGGGAATCGTTCGTTTTAGCTTAAAAAATAAAGATAAGATACCAAAAAAGCCAAAAGATAAGATAAAGATAAGTTGATTTTTTAAGTTTCTAAAATCATCTAGATAAGATAAAAGATAGTATCTATCTTATCTTATCTTACTATCTCAAACGAGATAAGATATCTTTACCAAACACTGAACGAAACAAATTTGAACAAAAAAAGAAAAACACTAAGCATTCGGCGCGAAATCACTGCCAAAATTTTTTTACAAGTGTTTTCAATCTAGATCATTTAAATTAAAGAGAATGGTTTGTGTTTGACATTGGACGGGACATAATTAGTTCAGAATCAAAATTGAAAATTGCCAAGAAAATTTTATTCTTTTTGCCGGTGATGAAAATGAGGTGTTTCTGATTTAAATTGAATAAATTTAAAGATGAAATTGCAGAAACGGTGTTTATTGCCATTGTTTCCTTTCGTTTGTTTGAAATGGTATTTAGCAAATGATTGTTCGAAGGTTAGAATGTGAAAATTTCACACTCAAAATGTCATTGAATTATAAATTGAGTTAGACTTTGGTGCGCAGTTTGTGGTCAGTTAAATAACAATATCGTTACTTTGATTGCGCTTGAAATTGATATCATTTCCATCGTTATTTACAACATGTGCAAGTGATGACATTGCGTGCCGTTGGAAATCATCATCTGCCTGATCGTTTTCTGCTGAGATGTGAATTATTCGTCACGAACCTTGTCATCAAAAGATTCCGAAGCTTTGTATTCAGAATATGGAACAAAGTAAGAGAAGCGAATATTCCGCCGAATTCTCTTATGGCTGCTTTGAAAAATACATCGACACTTTTTTTTTCAAAATCGAAAATATGTTTTGAGTCAAATACTATTCACTCATGATTTATAAAAATGAATCGCCATTGAAAATCCTAGATAAGCGCTAAATCTGGAGCGATCACACGTGATGATTCTGACGCAGCAAGACGAGCTTGTATGTTGTACATTTTAAAATCGTTTTTTTAAATTGATGAACAACTGATTGGATTTGAATCAATTACAACACAACACTCGATTTCACTTTTAATTGACTGACCTTCTTGTGTTCACTGATTCTACTAATAAGTAAAAGAGATAATATATGGCATTCTGAGTAGTATGATTGACCTTTTAATGGTATTAGTTCGAGCATCATAAACTGAATGACTGTGAATAACAACTGAAGGTGACCTAGCAAATAAGCATACAAAATATCCGATAAATAGAGAAAAAAAAGATTTTGAAATTGGAATTTCAAAACAATTCATATTGTATTCTGAACAGATTTGTTCCACTTTTTATCAAAAGCACAACTTTTCTAAGCGAAGTTTAAGTTTTGAACACAATTTTAACGGTTTTTGAAAATATTTTTTTTATGTAAACACACGTTTGGTGAATTAATTAAATGAAAATTAAAATATTTCTTATTCTATTACAAATGTTAAAGTTATTTGAATAAAATAATTATTGGTTGATTTTGAAAAGGATAATAATTTGGCTTTGGACAATACTTTTGGAATTCACCTTTAATGCTAGCCAATTGTGACCAATTTTGATGAAATTTTCCATGAAAATATATATCTGTATTGTTGAGAAATGGATTTCAATATTGAGGAAGAGTCAAGTTTCTAATTAAGCGATTGGATATGGATATTAGATACAGTCATTGTTTTAAAGTCAGAAATGAGAACATGATTTTGTAAGAACAAGAACGAATTCTTTGATAAACATATTAATCGAAAAAGATTGTTTATCGCACAATATTGCACAA
>NW_022197803.1:0-4045 GCF_009176525.2 Contarinia nasturtii | reverse complement strand
AAAAAAAAAAAACAAAAAACGTCTATTATTAACAAAATTTAGGTAAAAAAATTCCTCCTTAATATCATTTAATATACTATCCATGACTCGTTCTTTAGTTTTAAATAAACGATTAACAGATAATTAAACACAATTAAGGCAGGTGTCTCTTTTTTTAACGTAATTTAATGCAAAAATGACTGAAAAACTAAATGCGTAAGCAAACTCTTAGTAATTATTAAATCGAAAAATAGAAATATAACACGTCAACAAATCTTGTGTGTATTTTGAATCTAGAGGGTAGACATAACGATGCAACATTTCATTAGGGCATTGATTTCAATCATTTCCAATCTCTTTGAATTAATGTCAAAGAATCATTCTACTTTTTCGTATCTTTCTCGATTTCAATCTTTATGCACTTGAATGAGTCAGGTTCATTTGTTAAAATCATTTCAATATTTTGAATCTTAAACCATATGTATGCTGTAAAACTGGTTGTATATATGTATATGTTGCACATTTGCGGTATTCGATAACAAAAGAAATGCGAATTTCTTAGACGTTGAGCTTTCAACCCATGAAGATTTATGATAAGGTATTTTGTGTTTGTGTTTTTTATGCATTTTTTAAATGTTCTTAATAAAAGGTTATGAAGTTGGAAAATTATTCTTAATATGTGCCACATATTTTCTTTTAAATTCAGATATGATCCACAATGTTTTTTGCAAAAAAATATCGTTTAGGGGTTCAGAGTTTAATTGGTCAAGTAGTCTTTTCTCAATCAAAAAACTGCAAAAATCCAAAAACATTTATTATGATCAATTATGGTTCAACATGGTCCATTATAGTCCAACATGCAACATTTTAAAAATTGCAACATCCAACAATAGCACTTCTTCTATTATCAAATAACATAACATATTACATTGAATAATAACAACAGCAGTCGTTAGAAAATCAACAGAGTTCTTTACATACAATAAATAAATTGTTGATGTTTAATATTTCTATTTTACTTTTCCGCACACACCTAGTGTGTAAGGTACAGTATTGGAATCGGTCGAAAAATTAACACCCATAAAAAATGTGTTTTCTGGGTGTTTTTGGGGCCAGGGAACACGAATCTAGCGTTTTTTCGATGTCCGAATGTATGTGCGTACCCTGTACCCTGTACGCTGTACGCTGTACCCTGTACGCAAAAATTTGTTAACACGATAACTTTCAAACAAGAAAAGTAAATCAAAATCTGACTTCACAGGATGATTGGGGGTGCCGAGGAATAGAAACCATTAGATTTTGAGCGACTTTGGTTGACAGAGTAAAGTGTCATGTCTGGTGTGATGCCCATGGCCATCCATGGGAAAAATTCAATTTTTCTTCCAAAAGTGATATTTAATGTATTCTTAAACACTCAAAAATGTGTATTGGGGGGTTTTTGGGTACGAGAAAACCAAATATGACGTTAGTTTTGCGATACAATCAACTTTCGAAACACTTTTCATACAAAAAATTCAAAAAATTTGGATTTTTGTATGGAAGCCATGCCTGTATGATATCGTAATGAGCTCAAAATTTGCACAGGTTATTTTTATCACACATAAATACCATTCCGAAAGTTTGAAGACATTTCAACGAATATTAGGGGCACCTCCCGAACAATATTTTGGATTTTTCGTTCTAAAACGAAATTTTGTATGGGAAGTACCCTTAATATACATTGAAATTTTTTCAAACTTTCAGAATGTTAACTTTTTGTGAAAAAAATAACCTCTGCAAATTTTCACATGATTACGATATCATATAGGCATGGCTCCGATACAAAAATTCCCATCTTTAGTAGTTTTTGTAAGAAAAGTGCTTCGAAAATTATTTTTATCTAAAACTAATGTCAGATTTAGTTTTCTTTCATGTCGTGGATCACAGTGCGGAAAAGTTCATCTTACGGATGTAAGACATTTTATTTTTTTAGTCATTGTGCTTTAAATGACATTGAAAAATTTTCTCCGACTTAAATTTTTCATTCTCTTTTAAACGTTTATTTAAAACAAAAGAGCGAGTTATGAAAAGTATTTGGATGAGTACGTGACTTCAATTGAGGACATTTTTTGACATCTAATATGAATGGGTTAGAATAAAAAATTGACTTGCATTTTACATATAAGTTCATAAAACTGAAGACAAAAATCACAATATGCATCTCTTTGGATGCGAGACAGCCATTCATCGTGACATATGTGGCGATGCTGAATGTATGTGACCCATAGTGATCAATTCTTTTCAGTTACTGAGTCACAGTAAAAATGAGAACTTTTTTACTTAATTCTTTGACTTTCGTAATGCCGTTTATATTCATTGACAATGGGGTGTTTAGACAAATTGTAAAGATCTAAAAAACCTCTCAACAATTGACACTTACTGCTTTAGAAATGGTACATTGCTGAATCAGTTACTGCATGAGTAAAGATTTTGTAGGGTTTTTATCTAGGGGAAAATGACTCGTTGTAAGTTCATAAGTATCTGTAAGTTTCACAAGTTCGCGTAAGTTCCCTTGAGTTCTACATACATTTTTTTAAGTTCGTCTAAGTTTTTCGTAAGTTCCTATAGGTTACTAGTAAGTTTTTCAACGTCAATGGAAAATCGCAGGATGTTGGAAATGGTAATAAATGTTAGTCATGTCGAATCAGATAGAAAATAATTTGTATAAATAAGTCGAGACAGTTTTCGGTGAAAAATACCAAGAAACAAAAATTCGTCTAATTAGATGTCATTTTTGAAAGAGTCGGTTTTAATAGTGAATAATCATTTTCTTTCAAAATTTTTTGTACAAATTATTTGCAGCGTGAGATTTAATTAAAAAAAATTGACCAGCGTTGTGTCATTTTACTATTACATGTGCGACTGTTTCGGCATTTTGACGCATATCGAACTTAAAGCAGTGTGTTAATGTATATGGACAAAGCGTTAATTCGTATGAATCCTCATAAGTAGTTTTTGTAAGTTTTTCGTACAATTCTAAAGGTTTCGTCGAACTTATAAGTAGTCATTCTGAATTTTAGTTCTTAAATGGAACGCTTACCACATGTTCCATTCTAGCTCATTCGTTCATTACAAATAGTTGAACCTGAGAAAATGCTTCGTTATGACGTATGCAAAGGTCGAAAACGCAATCGACTACGTTTATACGATCAAAAACGGGCAACATACATTTGAACGAATCAATTTACACAAGGATCTCGGCGTTATATTCGACAAAAAACTAACGTTTGTCAATCACATTGATGCGATTACAGCTAGTGCACATGCGGCATACACAAGACTTCGATATGACATAAACCAAAGAAACTTAAGAAATACGGAACTAATTAGAATACGAAGGTTCACATCGGAGTATGCACATAATCAGCCGTTTTACGTTGCTTGTAGGAATTTTAATTTGATAAGAGAACAATTCATGCAATCAGCATCGAGAGACATTTTTAGAAATAATATTGTTAAATTGGAAAATGTGACATTTATTGAACGGTGAAAAATGTAACTTAAAAAATTATATTGAGATGCTAGAAAACAGACAATATATTTAGCTGCCGTCATCTGGATATTTCAGCTCATCTGGATGCCGTCAGCAGATGATGCGAAGTGAAAACAATAGAAGTGATTGTTATAGTAATACCAGTATATAACAAGCTTATATACCTATAACAATCACTTCTATTGTTTTCACTTTGTATCATCTGCTGACTATATCCAGATGAGCTGTAATATCCAGATGACGACAGCTAAATATATTGTCTGCTAGAAAATAAAACAATGACCACAATCGATATTAGCCACTCCGAAGTCGATTAGGCTGGTGACTGGATATTCGATCGGGTAGTGTATTATTGTAAACGATATTGTACAAAAATATGTTATAAATTCAGTCTGTGATCAGACGGTGAATAAAAAAATAAAATATCTATAAATTATTAACCACCTGATCACAAACATTTTTGTATATAAGCTCATTCAAACATCGGAAGAATACAGTAGATTTCTTACTTTGAATCAACAGTTAACAATCAAG
>NW_022197802.1:0-3104 GCF_009176525.2 Contarinia nasturtii | reverse complement strand
TATCGTCGAAACCGTTTTCAATACAGTTACATTTCACACGGTGCATTGAAACGTTCGAACGGAGATGAATTTGATTGGTGCATGGTCCCTTCTATGGTTTCACCAAACACTGGATTAACGCATATTTGGCGATTTGTGAACAAATCGCAGCAATGCAATGCAGGCTTACCGAAATTGGGTTGGGTTTGGCCAAATTACATGGACGACAAAATATTATTATTTATTGGGTGAAGTACGTTCAGTGTTTTCAGATAGGTTTTTTTTTTAAATAATAAAATCTTTTAATAACAATATATTAGGAATTGAACAAGTCGGAACTATTCATTGAATTCATTTTTTGCGATTTTTGTCATAAACTATAGTTTAAGAGCACATTTGAAAAGAGTTGAATAAAATCGGTTTAGACATGTTTTTGAAATTGCATTTTGATGGCGCCTGCCGTTTAATTCGAATTAAATTCTAAAATAACGATATCAATTGAGAGCGTGCTCAGTCCTAATATTTTGCCTCTTCAATTTTTCTTCATTGAAAGAGGAACCGGATTGAACAATGCGCAAAAATCGGATTGTGAACATCGTCGTCTTTGTGGTTTCTTACCGAAAAATTTCCTTTTTAATATTTTTTAATATTTCCTTTTTTTGTTATTCAATTTGAACATATTGCTTTGCGCTCTCTCATTATCTTTCTCTTTTTCTCTATCTCTTCAGAGTCTTCTCTTTCTCTCTCATTCTCTCTCTCTTTTCTCTTCCTTCCTCTCTTTATCTTCCTCTCTCCCTCCCTCTCTCTAATTTTCATCTCTGCTCTCTCTTTCTCTTCCTCTCTCGCACTCCCTTCACTCCATCTCTAGTTTTACTCTCGAGATTTTACAAAATCACCAGCAACTGATGGTTATCCGTTTTTGTCTCTGCCTTTTGAAAATCCATTTGCCATTTTTGCTTGCAGTTTTGTTATATTTGCTGTGAGAGGACAAATTAAAAAAGAGAATCGCATAATTTTCGTCAATTGTTCAACGATTTCATAAATTGCTTGCATAATACAAACAAACAATGGTAGAATTACTTTGCAAAAAAAAAATAGTTTGCATCGAGTTCTTTTTCAAGCCAAAATGTGTGTTGACACGAATTGAACAAGAGAAACAGACAAACCAGGCGAAAAATGTGCAAAAGAATTTTTTTGCGTAAATGAACAAAGAAAGGATTAACTGGTAGGTATTCCGTAGAAGAACATGAAAAGGTCATTCGAAGCGATTGCAAAAAGAAAACATTTTTCGAAGCAATTGGAAGTGACCATTTAAAATGCACAATGTGCATTGCACATGACGTTGCTATTTTTAATATGTTTTTTTTTTGTCGATGCACGCAAAAAAAGATGTGTTTTGTCGCAAATGTGAAAAGAACATTTCACTTAATGCAACATTGCCAAAGAGTGTTTGTATCATGCAACTGAAATTGATCGATTGGCCAGCATGCTGGACCAGGGATTACGACGAAATCCAGGGGAGAGAGATGGAAACACACAAAAGGCATGAAAAAAATTGTTTTAAAACGGAAAATGATATTTTCGGGCTGAATGAATGGTTTTGTTGAGTCATCGAGCATTTTAAAGGAAAATATTACCGAAAATTGCGAATTAAAAGGTGCTTTGAAATTCAACGTCTCAATTTGGACAACGTCTTTTTTTTATTGCCGAAACTAAACGATGGCAACAATTGCAAATTTTCTATGGAATTTCAAGGTGTTTTTCTGAAGCGAATCTACCCTTTTTGCATTTGCTTGTATTTTCCATATTTTTATTGACATCAAACTGAACTCTATGGACCCAATTAAAGTACACCCACTGGTTCTTAAGTTGTCGTTCTATTTTTTTGGGCCAAAACAAAAGCGCCTAATCCTTTTATTTTCAAACGAAGCACAAGAAATTCATTTTGCATAAGAAGTCTGTCTTACCTTTGGCACTTTTATGAAGTCAAAGCCGGGCATTGATTGCAAATTACCTGCAACATTGAAAAGAACCGAAAAAAAATTGCATTCACAAAGAGAGTGAAAAGAACGATTTGCAATGTGCTGAGATTTATCGACCAACGCCTACACCAACTCTTTAGTCCAGACACTCGATCGAGTACAAAATACAACCAAATGGCACCGAATTTGAATCTCAGTTTACTCATTTATTACTACTGTCAATGATTTGTGCATGAATTATTCCGAGAACCACAGACTATAAACTTTATGATGACATAAAGTCACATTGTTACAAATATAAAATACAGATGCACACTAATTTTCTATACATTCAAAAACATTGCAAATGGCATACAGACAATAAAAATCCGAAAAATCACAGTAAACTATTTAAAGAGCATTTACACATTTTCAAAAGGATTCAACGAAGGCAAAATTGACGAGCATTTGGTTGTGACGAAAATAGCTCATTTGAATATTTTGAAAAGAATTGGTGATTACGATAAAATTAACTAGAACATGCATAAAAACAATGCACTTTGCTCCAGTTTTAGGCTTCTTTACTTCGATGCGAATGGAAAAATAATTTGGAGAAAGGTGAACGAAAATGTACAACAACTGAAAGACTAGTTGTTTGCACACTTTTTGCCATACAAAGAATAAAAACCGAGAAAATTGTTTGTACTATGGTGTCTTCTTTCGGTCCTCTCTTTCTAACATGTTAATTCGCACAACGTTGTGTATTATTACTTGAAATATTTGTTCGTACTTATTACCAGCCCTATAAGTATAATTATAATGATCAGCCAAAGCCATTTCGATAAAAAGTACTCAAAATCAGCGTATTAGAATGCACGATCAAGTAAGATGAATAATAATCAAAAACACGTTGATTTTTGCCATTTATATTGTAAATTAGCCATCATTGCCATAGCAACCAAGTGCGCTACCATATCTAGTGCCGTATTCATGAATATAGAGTCATACGGTAGAGCAATCGGTTGTTATGGCAATGATGACTGTTTTTTTAACAAAATAATAACAAATCAGCATATTGTAAACACCAGTTTCTGTGAATTAGTTTGTTTCTCTTCTTTGGCGTAAAAAAGCAATTTTTTGTTTATTTTCGCGTTGATAAAGAAT
>NW_022197801.1:0-4038 GCF_009176525.2 Contarinia nasturtii | reverse complement strand
TACTTTTCAATAGTTTGATACAGTTTTATTTTGCGCATCCGATTTATGGTATTCACACACCATCCATCACCAAATGGAGAGTCAATCGTGTTTCTCGTCTCAATGTCCACTTCAGCGAATATCTGAAATCTTATCTGAAAAAAAGTCACACAAATTTATTTAATTCGAATCAAATACATGGTGATTTTCTTTAATTCAAAGTCATCTGGGAACAAAAATTTGGCACACCTCGAAATTTAATTAAAATTAAAATTGCGATATTCGAATGAGTATATTTGGTTACGGAACTCAAAAGTGCTAGCACACCGACAAAGCGATATAAGTAACCGAGGTCATAAAAAGTAGCTTAATGCCACTTCTTTAACTCTTCGCTTCAAGATTTGATCCAACGCCTGAGAGCTTGCCTGAGAGTCAAAAGCACACAACTCAGCGTAAAATATCGAATTTTATTTAAAAATGTATAATCAAATATGCCATCAAATTACTGCATCGGTCTATTGACTTAAATTAAAGGAATGTACATTATCGACACATTAATTCCATCAATGTTTAAGTGGAAACTGATTAAATTTGATCGAATAAATACTTAAAAACCGATTTGTTTATCCTAATCTAATGACCAAAGATGTTTGAAATGAAAACACTTACTGCGGATCTGTTGGCGCTCATTGTCTCTAAGTGTTGTAAAAAATTGGGTAAAATTATTGTTATAACTACTTAAAATCTTTCTAAATAATCAAAAATACGACTGATCAGCACAAAGTCTGATAGAAATTAAATTCATTCTCTTCGATATAGAACTGTCATCATTAAAAACACTTTTATAAATACAATTGAAGGGATAGACTTTCATTGCGTATGAAGTAACCTTGTACTTGAAAGAATCGAATCTATAAATAAAGCCAAACATGTATTGTAGTGAGAGCGCGTTTATATTCTTATCACTATCGATCAGTTCTTTATGTCATCAAATTGGCGCTACTTTATGCACCATACAAATCATTCAGGTATTTACTGTTCATTCAGAAGTTCAATCGATTTTGAAGTTGATTTAAAAATAGAATATCGCTCAGAAGATAATAAAACTCAATTTCATGTGTAAATGAATGCAATCTGCTTTCAGCCGCTAGTTCGTCATTACCTAGGGGCTTAATTCAAAATTTTCAACGACTGAATTCTATAATAATATCTAAATTAACTGAATTTTTCTGCAAACGAATGAATTCCGGTGAATTCTACGGCGATTTCACTCAAATATGTGAGATAGTGGTGAATAGTTTCTGCTGGCAATTACTGCAATATTTATATTTTGTGTAACAAAATTGTAAATGTATTTTATATTTGTTTAATAAAAATTAATTTCATTTTCAATTTTGAGCGATTTTCTATCGAAAACAATCGGAAATATTGAAAAAATAATAAATAAAAAAATATTGCGGTTATCATAACCTCACTTTATTAATTTGACACATTTCATTCTATTCACACGAATTCACCGAACTCATCAATAACCACTCGATTCAAAAGTGTGAATTTACGTGAATTCCTGTGAATTTTTTTGCCGTATTAAGCCCCTAGGTCATTACTATAAAATTTTCAGTGCCAAAAAAGTATATGTGTGTATTATATTCAAATCTTTTTTGCTGTTTACATTTGACTTGAAAAAAAATCGTAGCAGTGGATTGCACACCTAAAGCATCATTTAGTCGAAAGTGATCGGTTTTTCATCTTTCGTATCTTTTAAGTCATTCGAATATTAACAGGCAAAGCACCCACACGACGAAACAATCTGTAGGTCTGTTCAAATGCTGCTCGATGACGTTGGTGATAAAACGCATGTTCGGCATGTGTTAGTTAATTGCGACAGTTGGCATATCACAATGGCATGCAAACGTAATCAAGCAGTAGGTTTTTTAGCTTTACTTTAGTTTGAGACACAAAATTCGTCTCCACGTTTACCACATTTTTGGGTATTTCTATTTCAATATTTATTTATTTTACGTATGTAAAAAACAGAGTTTTTACTGAATACACAATGTGACTAAGGTAGCTCCTTCAATCTTCCTCGTGTTTCTTCGTCTATTGCTTCTGCTATTTCCTCTTCTTCTTCGATTTTTTTCCATCGCTTGCATCGATTGGTGACCACAGTTAAAAGGACTACTTCCAACCGTAACAGCTAAACCTGCAGCTTTTTTACCAACGTCGATCTTACTGTCAACCGTTTTCGACACACTGTTTGCTAAAGCAGTCGTTGTTATGCCAACAAAATTACGAGATTCTTTGGGAAACGCACAACAACAAAGAGGAAAACATCCGATCGCACAACCTGCGCCAAGAACATCTCCACCTACGTTAGGCCCATTGACACCCAATTTTTTCACACTTTTTCCCAATTTGATTCCGGATTTACTAACCTTCTTTAGCACCATTTTTCATAGCCTTGCTCACTTTCCGTACCTTTCTTATAACACAACAAGAAGAAATGTGTGACACTGTAGGTACTATAAATAGTTTAATTGCTCCGTAAATATTTACCATCACTGCCATTTGCATTTGCGCATAGAACTGGGAGCTGCGAAATAAGATGAAAGTTCAAATAAAATCCCAATGTCGAATTTTGAAAATTACCTCCAAAGTTATAGCTAAAATGAAAAACAGACCTAAATTCGCTTTCAAAATAAGTAAATTTTTCCATTGTATAAAAATTATGACAATTTTTTTATAAAACCGAATTTAATATACGTAAAACGGGCTTTTGAGATCTTTTTAATTGTAATTTTTTTTTTATTTATTCGATTTATTAAAACAAACAAGTGGGATTGACTTATTTAATACAAGTTATCATCATAAGTAAGCAGAATGTACAAGAAAGAAAAAAAAATGGTGTTAACTGATGAAAAGTTATCTCATTGTTTATTCTTTTTAGCGAATGGTTTCTTCAACGATCCAAACAGTCTCCCAATGCACGAAGGTTTTTTCAATTCGACTCCCATAATATCTTCCACCCAAATGATGCGTTGTTTGTTGTATAACCGCAGAGTTCTTTTCACTTCTACAAGTTTTCCAAAAAACAGCGATTGCTTTTGAGTTATTTGACTTGTAATTGGTTCAGCTTTACCAAAAGCGTCCATTAAAACGGCGCGGTCAGTTGTTTCAAGGGTACTAAGAAGCAATTCCTTGGCTCTAGCGATATGTTCACTAAGAATTTCTCTTAATTGCTCTGCGTCTTTCAGTTCTTTTTTGAAATTTTCGATGAATTCTTCATTTTCCAATTCCATGTGATCAATTGAATTTTTGATTCCTTCTAGATGCTGCATGTCAATCGGCTTCTTTTTCCATTTCTTGAACTGGCCATCAAAATCTTTGTCAAGTCGATGCGGTGAATCGATATCAATCTGCGCACAAAGATTACTATATGTTTCCTTATTCAGTTTCTGTCCATCATTTATGCCAGAGATTCGATCCATCCAAAAACTAAAGCTCATTGTTTTATTGATTTGTGCTTTGGACCACACTTTATTTGCTGTTTTGTTATCCATGAATGGCTCCACAATGGATTGGAATTCACTTCGAATCGTTTCAGTGATGTTTGATATTTTGAGCAGAAAATCCAATTTTGAATCAATATTACAATGCTGATGGGCCGCTTTTTCATAAAAATGTTTTACGAATGTGTCATATGTCACGTGTTTACAATTGAAGAGCTTGAAAAAGTGAAGAAAATCATTTGAAAGAATGTTTTACTTTGTCTAAATTCATTCGAACCTGAACGAATAACATCAGCAGAAATATTATTGAAAACAATTTCATTTCCACACACTTGAATGTAAACCAACGAACCTTGAGTGAATGATTGCAATATATCGACAGTTCGACTTGAACGAAAGGCAAAATTTACAAGTTCGAAAGAATTTTTGTTGATTTTGTACATATTTTGGAGGAAAAGAGAGAATTTGTCGACTTCAGTAATAAATTATCTGTATTTGGCGTCACTGTTTCGTGAACAGATGTTTGAATTTTAATGGGAGGTATTTGGCC
>NW_022197800.1:0-20912 GCF_009176525.2 Contarinia nasturtii | reverse complement strand
GTTGTATGCCATACGTTTTTTTCCACAAGGGGTGTTTGTTAGGATGTGTATTTGAATTGGTGACGTTGTTTGTGTATTGATTGGCCAAATGCTTGAGGCCATTGCCGAAATCTTTGTTGTACGATGGTAGTTTTTATTGATTTTCAAGCTTACTCACACCACTGTCTTGAATTCAACAATATCTGCACGATTTACGTCTTTTACGCTGAAATAAAAGATCTCTTTGTCTTTCTCAGACATCTTTCATGCGTAAGAATTTCTCATTCTTAAAGGTCCAATTTTTGGTAGTGTAGTATTGCAACACTTTCAAACCTTGTGAAATGCGCCGTTGAATACCAACCAAACTGAAAATACAACAATAATGTTTTAGTATCATTGCTATTTTTGTGTTAATGCACTTTATTCACATACAATGGCTTACTTCTCATTAAAACCAATAGAAAGTCGATTAGATAAGCCGGTAAATAGAGGAAGAAAATACCGTCAAGTGTTGAAAAATTCGGATCAAATCGATAGAAAATGCACGTATATCGAAAATAATATGAATTTTCAGCAAAATAATTGAAGCGTTGAATTGGAATTTACACTGCTGTAGTATTTATATCGTAATAAAATGTAAGATTGATTTGTTGACTTGGTATTTACAACGCCAAACGTGTTCTCGGTATGAATGAAGCGGCGTTTATGACATTTCGAAAATCAATGAAATGAACGTCAAATGTCATAAGGCTCGGTTCACATCAATAATACTATTTCAATATTTAGACATAAGACAATTTTTGCTTCAAAGAGTTTTTTGCTTCGGGAAGTGTCAATATCAATCGGTGATTCGGGAAGTTTCAATTTAAAACAGAATTTTATGCTCTCTAAATTGAAAGATATCATTTTTTTAAATCTGTAAAAACGTGAAATACTTAAGTTGTGATTAATAATTCTTTACTTATTTATAATGCGCGAAAACGCTGATATTAAAATCATCGGAGCAAATGTAATTTTGATTCCGTATGAAACAAAACATGTTCAGAAGTATCATAAATGGATGTGCGATCCAGAACTATTAAAGTTAACTGCATCCGAGCCATTGACATTAGGTTCGTATTTTTGTCTTGTTTGAAGAATTGAATCATTTTGAATAATCGTTTTATTTTATTAAAAGCATAATAAACTTATTTCAATTTCTAATCCAATCGTCAAATAAATAGATCAGGAATACGATATGCAAGAAACATGGAGACATGACGAAGATAGTATGTTTCATTTATATTATTATTTTGAATAAAATGTAACAATTTTTTTTCAGAATGTACACTAGAGTATTGCCCATACTAGTATCTGTAATTAAAAAATGGTATTTCTTTATTCAAATTAGGCAACATTCTATGTTATTTAATGGCATTTATACAACGCATCGATTGATGGTCACACTTCCCCTGCTTTCAAAATCGAATGATACTTACAATGAAAAAACGCTCCGTTTTCTGTTACACAGCCATCTCAACCAAATGAGAAATGACTTTTTTTGTGCATAACTAACCCACATATTCAGGAAAACAGTTACGTAACAAATGTTACTTTTGATGCCTTTTATTTTATTGTATGGTATTGTGATAATTAGTTGGCTGCTATTCGAACTTGGGCTCGGATATGTCCACGTCGTTATCGTCGTCGAAGGCGGCGGCATCGGCGTTAATTTGATTCCAATATCGGTTGATTGCAGCAGTTATTGAAAGTCCAAGCAATTTCCATTGTCCTGAACAATCGAAAAAATGAATATTTTTTTGCAATCATTCAATCACAATTGTGCATCAATATCCTTACCTTTCAGTAGAATTTTCTTAGCAGCCACGACGTCAAGATACCAATTCACAGAGCATTCAAGGTATAATTGCATTTTTTGTAGTAAGATTTTACTCTTGACATTAGCTCCTCTTCTATTTCAAATGCTCCGTCAAATGTGCGTTGTCGATATGTAGATGTATCTGCCTTGCCAAACTTGGCCGATTTTGGCTGGTTTTGGAATCGGCACATACATCTTGCATCTGTTTGAGATGTTCCCCATTCGTCGCATGTATGTTCGCTTCTTATATGCCTGCATCAGTTTACGTACACCCGGACACCGCATGTGTATTTTAATTCTTATCGGGCAATCAGGTGGTACTTCGCCATCAGCACCATGGAATAACAGAGTCGGTTCATTCTTTCTTTATCTTGTTCACAAATCCATCGATAATTTTGTTGCTTCTGATGTATTTGTCCAAGGCGAGTCTAGTGTACTTTGCAGTCGAGTAAGCTTCGATTCCATGTTTGGTCATCTTAACTCGATCCTTAATATAGTTCAGCCAGTGTGACCCTTTTGGTGATGGCATAATTGCGTACAGCTCACGATTCTCTCGATCTTGTCTTTCTTTCTCGATGAAATTGTTCGTAAATTGTTTCGCGTTTGCGTTTCGTACGTTTTGATGTGTCTCCCATTGGAACTACTTGGTCTTTTTTACAAAGTTGATCTGCATATAAATCAAAAAAAAAAGTTAGTAAATTCAAGCACAATGTGCATCATTGTATTTCCATATACAACAAATACTTCTTTGCAAGTATCAATTTCATGTATTGTTGTGGTTTAGTCTTTGATGGTTGC
The DNA here is from genome assembly GCF_009176525.2 of Contarinia nasturtii. Lineage (NCBI taxonomy): Eukaryota > Metazoa > Arthropoda > Insecta > Diptera > Cecidomyiidae > Contarinia > Contarinia nasturtii. The sequence goes on along the minus strand of NW_022197800.1, from coordinate 18,277 downwards.
TCCGGCTTTGGCTCCATATTTGGCTTCAGCTTTGGTGTTTTTTTCGACTTCGGCTTCGGTAGTAAATTAATTTACAATTGTAAACTACAATGGAATGAAAAAAGAGAAAACAAATCAGTTAGAATGGATGCGAAAATAAAATGACTTATGAATTGAAATCAATATATAAATTAGAACTGTAAAATCCATGTTATCCATAGTTGATTTTAGTGTAAAAAAAATGTCTTACATCCGTAAGATGAACTTTTCCGCACTGTGATCCACAACATGCATTTATTACGTATCTTTTACCGTAAATATGAATTCATGAGAAAACTGATTTAAGTTTTGCGATTGAAAATAATTTTTGATAGACTTTTCAATGGAATCATAATCATGTGAAAATTTCCAGAGGTTATTTTTTTCACAAAAAGCTAAAGTTCTGAAAGTTTGAAGAAATTTCAATACAATTGAGTTATACCTTCCATACAAAATTTTCGTTTTTGAGCAAAAAATCCAAAATTTTGTTCGGTAGGTACCCGTTTGGATTATTGGATTAAAACGGGGAGTGTCCTATTTAAAATAAAGTTTTAATATAGTTACTCGTTGCTCAAGTTTCATAACTTATTGCAAGACGCCCGTGTGTGTATTGAATACACGAAAATAGTCTTTTATCCAAAAATGTTTCTGAGGCATGGATTTTCATCGCATGCCCGTATGAAAAAGGTTTGAATACATTCGGTGCATGAATCAAAGGGTAGGATCGCCAGCCCGTGAAATCAGCCCGTATAGTATCCAATACTGGACATCTATCTATGAGATGGGCAGTTTTTTCCACTTCTCCACCGCACAGTCTGCAGTCCGGGTCATCTCTGAGATTTAAATTTCTCATATGATAATTGACCCTGGCGTGTCCGGTCAGTAAACCAATAACCATCCGGAGGTCTTCCTTGGGTAATTTGGCTAATTCGACCGTGAGTTTTGAACATGTGAATTGAACGTGGTATCTTGTTTGCTCACATGAGAACGTACCCTGCCAATTTAGGCGGGATCTGTTGCTGAGCCAAGTAGCTAAATTGTTCTTGACTCGTGAATATTCAATTGTGGTTCTGGACCCTCTATTGCACGCCAATTTTGCCGCACTTCAATTTTGAAAAGATTTGTTAGGGCATCTTCATGCAAAACTCTAGGACATTATGCATTGAAATCTCTTCAAACTTTTGAAAAGTGTGTAGAATTATATTTGTATCGCAGAACTAATGTCATATTCACACACCAGACATGACACTTCACTCTATTAACCAAAGTCGCTCAAAATCTAATGGTTTCTATTCTTCGGCAGCCCCAACCATCCCGTGATATTTTGAATTACTTTTCTTGTTTGAAAGTTATCGTGTTAACAAATTTTTGCGTACAGGGTACAAGGTACAGGGTACGCACATACATTCGTACATCGAAAAAACGCTAGATTCGTGTTCCCTGGCCCCGAAAACACCCGGAAAACAAATTTTTGATGGGTGTTAATTTTTCGACCGATTCTAATACACACTAGGTATGTGCGGAAAAGTAATAAAATATCAAATGGAATACAGTAAATATTGATGACAATGTCACTTCGTTTGGAATTCGTGAAATTGGGTGATAAATTATCGTTCACTGATAATACGCTCGATTACAGTGTTGAATTAGGTAAAAAGTATTACGTATTTCGATGCCTGATTCATCTAACAATAATTACCTTTGTTGTGTTGTTCTTCGCTAGCACTTGACTTCTTCCACGCTATTGGCAAAAAAGCTGAAGTCACCATTGTTGATGCCTACGTTCATATGGCTGTTGCTTCTTTAATAAGATCAGCAACGAAATCAAATTGCAAATCATTGTAGCCTGTTTTTAGATCAGTTATTTTGTTGATAAGTGTTAAGCTGTAATTAACACAATGAATAAAAATGTAATTAACACAATGAATGACACACCGATAAAAAAATCGACCGATATACACAAGACGATAGTGGCAAACAATATGTACAAACATCTCTCACCTCTCTGAAATGCTTAGTCAACTTTACTTTTCAATTTCAGCCAATATTATTCACTATCGAGAAAAAAAATCTGCAAAAGTGCCGTAAAAATTAACTGAAATTCAAATAGAAATTGAATTAACAATTACAAATGAAATGCACCAAACCAAATACTCAAACTGATAAGTATATTCGAAATGCGTCTCACCTCTAATTTTTTTTTTATCCATTCTGATGCTCTCATTTGAAATTGACTTCTATTTATACCCACTATATGCTGACAAAGCAATCCAATATTCGGCAAATCTGTAGTTTCCTGATTTCACATTCACAAGCTAATTCAGATTTGCCAAAAATTGTAAAACGATCCATTCACTGTTATATTCAACTCTTTGATGCGTGCCATATTGAAATATTCTCGAACGCTTTAAAATTTCTCACTCTCCGACTCTTCTTTGCTTTTAATATTATCTTTTTTAAGAAATGATTGTTAAAATGGTTGCAACAATCAAAGACACAATTTTGGCAACATATTTCTTGATCAACAGAACTGAATCCAAATGTCACAATACACGCACTTTCTACTTTTTCTTACTCCACAATTCTTACTTCAAATATGTGTGTTCGAAAGTTAAAAAAACACGCTCCAAACTAATGCAGATTACAAAATCGATTCGTTAAATATCATATTACATTCAAGCTACAAACAATCAAAACCTACAATCAACATGTGTGCGAGCGTGGAACCAACACAAACTTGTCAACAAAATATAAATGTGTGATCTTTTTCGGTGTTGTTCAAAAAACAGTTTTGACACAAATCTGCTACGACCAAAAGCATCGAGTGTTTGATGCTGTGTGAATCGTATACGTTAATTCATAAAGCAATGTCGTCCTGTATGTGTTTATGAAATGCCGAATTGGCACTGTATGTTGAAATGCGAGAGTAAAATATTGGAACATAAATAAATAACGAAACCAATTCGTAGAATGTTTATTTCACGATACACATAAAATCGGTTACATTGTTCTTAAGCCTTAGCGTATATCCACAATGTGTCTTTTACTTTTCTGCACACCTAGTGTCGGAAAGGTATTGTATTAGGCCAAAAAATTAAAGTCACCCTAAAACATGTTTTCTATGCATATTTCATATAGACAACACGATTGAAGATGATTTTGGGGCATATTAATGTGCGTCGCTGTGTGTGATGTGTCCTGTGTCCAGTGGCGTGCAAAATTTGTTAACACGATAAGTCTTCTTCCAAAAACTAAATTCAAATTCTGACTTTGCAGGATGATTTGGGACTACTAGGAGACGTGCTGATTAGTTTTTGAGCAATATCTGTTGACCAGAGTAATTTTTTTGGGTCCGAATGGACACAATCCATACATTTTACTTTTTTGATCATTTTTCAACCATTTTGGTGACACGATGGTTTCGTGCTCAGACATGAAATTCAAAATCTGACTTTACGGGATGATTGGGCGTTACGAGGAATAGATTTGGTCAAATTTTCAACGACATTGATTGATCGATGTAAAACTTAGACTCTGAAGAGGCACTTATGAGAAAAATGCCTTAAAATGATATTCTTTCAATTTGAACGCTGAAAGACTGTGTAGTGGGTTTTTGGCACGAGAAACCCGAATCTGATGTTAGTTTTAAGATGCAATCAATTTTTCACAGACTTTTCATACAAAAATCGAAAAAAAAATTCATTTTTGTATGAAAGACTTGCCTTTGTGGTACTGTAATGATGTGAAACTTTGAACAGGCTATTTTTTGGATTGAAATTTCTTTAGACTTAGTATGGATATTTATTTTGATAAGAAAATAATATTCACAAGTTTTCACGGTAATTTAAGTTACTGCAACCATACATAGACCATCATTTCAGTTTATTCCCAAAATTTCGGTTCCATGCGGAAAAGTCAGCTTGCGTACGTAAGCCTCTTTATTTTTGGGCCGAATGGAGTACCCACATCCATACATTTTACTTTTCCGCACACCTAGTGTAGAAAAGGTATTGTATAAGTCACCCCAAAACATGTTTTCTATGCATATTTCATATAGACAACACGATTGGAGATGATTTTGGGGCATATTTATGTGCGTCGCTGTGTGTGATGTGTCCTGTGTCCTGTGACTCCTTTTTTTGTTACCGCGATAAGTCTTCTTCCAAAAACTCAATTCAAATTCTGACATTGCAGGATGATTTGGGACTACTAGGAGACGTGCTGATTAGTTTTTGAGCAATATCTGTTGACCAGAGTAATTTTTTTTGGTCCGAATGGAGTACCCACATCCATACATTTTTTGATTTTTTTTCAACCATTTTGGTGACACGATGGTTTCGTGCTCAGACATGAAATTTAAAATCTGACTTTACGGGATGATTGGGCACTACGAGGAATAGATCTGGTCAAATTTTCAACGACATTGATTGATCGATGTAAAACTTAGACTCTGAAGAGGCACTTATGAGAAAAATGCCTTAAAACGATATTCTTTCAATTTGAACGGTTTTTTGGCACGAGAAACCCGAATCTGATGTTAGTTTTAAGATGCAATCAATTTTTCACAGACTTTTCATACAAAAATCCACAAAAAATTTCCTTTTTGTATGTAAGACATGCCTTTGTGGTACCGTGGTAATGATGTGAAACTTTGAACAGGCTATTTTTTTTTTGATTGAAATTTATTTAAACTTGATGTGATTATTTATTTTGATAAGAAAATAATATTCACAAGTTCTCACGGTAATTTAGATTACTGCAACCATACATGAACCATAATTACAGTTTATTCCCAAAATTTCGGTTCCATGCGGAAGAGTTAGCTTGCGTACGTAAGCCTCTTTTTTTATTCATGAAATTATTATCGAAAAACTCGCATATTGCATTGAAAGTCCATTAGACATGTGACAATCAATACATATACTTACTCTTCTAAACTTCATCCGACAAAACCTGGTTCACTAAATCGTAAGCAGTTGCAAGTAATATATTATTACATTAATTTTTTAATTCAACATTTCAATCTTATTTCTATTCGTTTAGACGATTGGAATCCATATTGGATATGCAAGTCGTTCAACGGTGAAGTTGGGATGGAGATCACATCCAAACAGTTCACAATGTCCTACAAAAAGAAATCACACACAAATTTGTTATTAGCATGCTAGTATTACATGCATCATTTTCGATCACTTTCTAAATTTGAAGTTCAAATCGAATTCAATAAGCAATAACCTCGGTACATGATTAACTTTGCAGCCGAAATGTCTCGGTGCCAAATAGTTTTCAGTATTGCCACATATGGGAAACCGTCTTCATAGTCGTTGGGCATTTGTGAATCTTCTGTGAAATCCATGACATTTTCGTCACGAATATTGTCTGGGAGCTGAAAAACGCTGTAATCCGCATCGTATGCCGCGTTTTGTTGCCAGTTTTTTCGAAAACATTTCATCTTAGACACAAAACCAATGGATTCACAATCATTGCCTCTCGCACATCTCGTCGTTCTTATAACAGCTCTCGCTTGCTCTTCATGGTTTCAATTTTCGTCAGTAGCTGGCCAATCATCTGGCATACACCATACACACATCTTGAAACGATGGCTCAATGTTTCCACAGGGAATGGTCGAAAACAACGTGCGCACATTTTTGATGTTCTGTACTCGTTCACCATTTTAACCACATTTCCCTTCATTTTCTTGAAACTTTTTATCATTTTTCTATTGCCTGGACATCTTATGTTCTTTTTTATCTTTATCGGCGAGTTCGGCGATATTTGAGCTGCTCCCATGATGCATGGCTTGCGATTTGTCTATTGCGAAACAAGGATCAATTTAATTCAATTTTTAACCACATATGTACTATGTTCTTACCAGCATGGCAGCAATCTTATCGCATACACGATTTGATTCAATGTATTTATCGAATTGTTCGGTCGTGTAGCCGGGTATACTTTTCGGTCGTGTGTACTGCAATGGCTCTCTTCATAATTGTCAGACGATGAGTTATGTAATCTTTCCAGTTTTCTGACTTTGGATTCGGCATTCGCTCGTAACGAGTTCGGTTATTTCGATCATTCTGTTCAAATGCAACAAACTGACGCATCCATCATTTGGCTTTTGAGTTTCGCACTCCTTGTTTTGTCATATAGTGGTACTTTTTGCTACTTATTTTAAAATTCATCTGTAAGCGAAAAAGAAACAACATATTTGATAGAATAATTTATTACATGATAAAAATGGGATGCCTTTCTGAGAAATCACATACCTCTTTACCCGAGTCAATATGTCGTCGGACCGTAGCATTCCAGGTTTTCATTCCTGGTAACCATTTTGATTTGGTAACACCCAGTCTTCAGGAATTATATCGCGGTTGTCTTGCATCCAATTGTGATAACGATCTTGCTTGCATCTCAAGCCACATTGGCAACGATGAGAACTAATTTTCTTTTGTATCTTTTGCGATGTTGTCGTCAGCTGGTCCGCCAATGTCTCTTGCACAACTCAGCAAGCGATAGCACTTCTTCAATCTGTCAACATTATCACAGGTTGAATTGTAACGATAGATTGCCCAATTTACTGCATTTTTTATATCAATGTCATCAAAAACGTAGTCTGGATCAACATTGTCCCCGTTGAATTCCCAAACTTTCAAACTTAAAAACTCATTAAGACGTTTTTCATCATGTGTGGTGAGGTTGGTTATGACATATCGTGCGTACTGTTGATACTTGTACTTCTTATGGTTGCCAAAATAATTGTTGTTTGGCCATTTGAATCGATTGTCGCATTCCAATCCTTTGAATGTTTCTTTAAACCACGGATCCATGCTTTCTTCTTCTTTGTATGTATGGAGATTCTCGATTCGAGAACGGCATAAAAGCTTTCCTCAATTATGTGAATTCCATCACCTAAGAAAAAACAGTGAGAATTTTTTTATAAGATTTAGAAATAATATGCTGAAAAATTAACAAACAATTAAAAAAAAAACAATTTAATCATTACCATCGTCGAAAAATGTCCAATCATTCGTTCGTTTTGCCTTCTCATTTTCTTCTCTAATCTTTTCAAAAATACTAGGAGGAGAGACACCAAGAATAAATTCTGAATCCACTATATAAATTACTAATCCAGCTATTCCACTAATCCAAAAACACAAATGTGAAATCGAAACTATTTTTCCTATTCCATGCACTGTTTCCATCAAAAATGTTAATTCTGCTATTCCGCACTATTCCACTAAAGAAATGTCAAATGGATTTGAAGTGAAACAATTTTTGCTATTCCATGCACTGTTTCGCTATTCCACGCGAATCAATTCACAGGCGTTGCTATTTCATTGCAATTTCTCGAATCTTTACATTAAAAGTCTAATCCTATTCCACGTGTCTGCCCCCTAGCAAAAATAGTAATGAGGCTAGTTCGCACATTTTTGTGGATTCAATACTAATTTTTTCTATCCACGGAAACACTGTGTCATGATATTCTTCTTTAATAGCCGACCTCTTCTTGCAGAACCTTGCGATTTTTTGGCCTAGATCCGAAAATACGACCAGTTCCTTTTCTTTTTCGTCCCATTGTAAACGCAATCCAAACAATTGAAACTCACTTCAACAAAAATTCAACCTTTGTTCTAGATATGAAAAAAAAATCCAAGCATACAATGTGTAGTATTGTCATGATTTGAATCAGCTAAAGCAATCGACAGTAAATATTCTATGTTTGATGTAAGCAAAACTGAATTTGTTTTTTTTTTCGGTTGAGCGATGAATTTTGCAGTCGACATTTTGTAAATGTTCTGTTATTTCAAAAAAAAAAGAGAATCAAATGGAAAATTGACAACAAAAAACATCTCGATTTCGATCTCAACAATTGTGTGAATACAACAAAAATCAACGTTCGTCGGCACAAATAACAACTATTTCTGAAGAAAAAAAAAACACCAAGTATATTGATTCGATTGTGAATTTCGTTCGATTGTGAAATTGAATATGTCACACAACCAAACTGTGAACTGTCATCATCACACTGTCGCCACTGGTCCATACCGATCACAAATGCTTGTTTTTGAAATTGATACGTTGAGAAAGTCTTTATTGAAAAAAATGTATGCGTTTCATTTCTTTATACAATAAACAATTTTTTTTCTTTCAGAATGTACATTTTTGGTGTTAGAAAAAGAAATCTATGAGCGAACAACGGATGAAATAGGTTTGTGAAAATGGTCTAGGACAAAATGAATTAACTACTTACTAATTATTATTGTCATTTGCAGGTGCCTTAATCGGCGATACGAATTTATTCTTGAATCAAGATTATTTTTTATCTGACTTCGATAATGAATGTGCTCAGCAAGATTTAAACAACGAAACAATCATCGCAGAGGCAGAAATAATGATTGCTGAGCCGGAAGCACGTGGAAAAGGCCTCGGAAATGAAGCTATACTTCTCATGCTAAAATATGGACAATCTGAACTTGGCGTTCAAGAATTCGTTTCAAAAATCGGATATGAAAATATTGCCAGTCAAAATCTATTCACGAAACTTAAGTTTGAAGAACAATCTCGCTCTGACGTTTTTCAGGAAGTCGCATTCAAACGAACTGTAGATGAAAACTGGATTGAATGGCTTAATCAAGAAATCAAGACCTACAAAATTGAAAATTATTCAAGATAAACTGTGACCATTTTGTTTTTTTACGTATTTTTGCATTTTATATTGTACACAATTTTAATAAATGATAAATTCGGTTTTTTGAAGCAAACATTGTAAGATGTCATCTTTTCAGAGTGGAAAGAAAAACTAAACATAAACAGAAATAAACGTCAGAAAAGAATTAGGATAACTGCACATTTTCAATTATTTAATATGCGTCGTTGGCTATTGATTTCTTCGCAAATGCTTCATAAAATTAAGCATAAAGAATGTATTTTGTGAACCAAACCAAATACATTTTTAATACTGCCATTAATTCAACCATATGGTATTAAAATGGGAAAAAAAGTCTTGGAAATGGTAGTACCACTTTTTTTGGTAAATATGATGAAACCGATACGTATTTGTTCCATAAAAGAAAATAATAAATAAACTATAATAAATGACTATAGTATATAAATAATTTGTCCTGTGTCTCTTATTTATCATGCTCAAGCAGTTAAGCTGTGTCTATTTCATTTAAAATATTTCCCATTTGAACCCCTTGTCGCTTTGTCGTACATTGTTGATGCTGCTTTAGTTTGTGAATGTCTTTGTTTTTTTGCATTAACGTCATATGTTCGTCCATGTTTGAGTCTTCAGGAGGTTCTACTTCTATTTTCTCATTTACATATCGTCTCCCGATATCAAACAGTGGTAAATGGAATAGGGTTGACGACAGTCCACACAAGATAGTAATTCATATTTGTTCGAATGGTTTCGTGCCATATTCGTAATTTTTTAACGGCGCAGGCGCAGGAAAACAAATCGATCCATACAATGCCCACCACCAGAATAATTTCACATGAATCCAAATTATATTAACGTTGCGCTCTATAGAAGAGAAAGGAAGACATGAAAAATTCCATAAGCGTTTTCACCAATACAATCACAGCTTTGTATGTATTTATGATGGAACAATCTTCGCACCCTCGTTTACAACACGTACATAGTTCGCACTGTGCTTGTTGTGCACTAGCTCCGATTGAACTCGATACCAATAGCGAGACGAATCAGAGAAATTATTTTTCTCATCATATTTTCATCGAGTCCTGAAAATAAAATATTTTTAAATATGTTTTGATCAATTCAAAACGCAACAAAAGTGTATATTGTCTGGGCAACAAAACAAATTTGAATATCCTGATGCACACATTGTGTATGCAGACAAATTTGCGCCTGAATGTGTGTTTTCAGTAGCGAAGACCCCCAAATAATAATGGTGGATGTTTTTCCAGTTGAAAAGTGAAAAAACTAAAGATTTGAAACAAATTAGAAAAATCGAAAAAGATAGATTAGAGCTAAATTAAATTAGTGAAGTGATGAATTTAAATGGGGTCGCAGCTTTTGGATTTGTGCAGTTTTAGTTGGAACAACAGGAGAACTGAAAAGTTTCTGATTTTCAAGTTTTGTAAAATCCATTTTTATGCGCAATAGATTTGGGAAAAAAGCAGTTTTTTCCATCAATTCGGGAAATAAAGTGTTTTGAATTTCGCTATTGATTGTGCACATATATTAATTAATTTAACTTTTAAAACTTAAAATATTGAAGAAAAAAATCAACGTTTGCGAGAGAATTAAATGGCAATTTGGATTGCTGTGTGCCTAAATCGTAATTTTTTTTTACATATATACTCTCACGAGATTTGTACGACTCACCATTCGATATAAAATTTAAAAAAGTAGATTTAAAAATCATTTGTAACAGGAAAATGGGTACTGTATTAAGCTTTAGTCCTCGCGAACGGCGACCTGTTTATTCGACATACCACAATCATGGCACACTTAGTTCAGCTGGTTCGGCCGACTATCCCCCGTTGAATAACTACTCATACGAGCAGCTAAACAATGTAAAAAATCGGGAAAACAGCAAATCGTCACTGTGTCAAGTGCCTAACAACAGTGGGAACATAATGTTGAGTCAAACTCAAAACAACCATCATTCTCACCTTCATACACACACCATTCATAATGGAAATAGCTCGAACCTAGCTCCCAGGGCAGGAAATAATAACAACAACAACAGTAATCTCACCAGTAACGTCACGAATAACAACATAACTAACAATAATAGCATTAACAATAATAACAATAATGCCGATCGAAATGACACGGCTCGAATCCTATCCGAGAAGAATGCACTAGAGAAAAATCTGAAAAAGCATTCGTTGTTCATCAATGCTTTGTCTTGGAAGCGATTGGCTGCCTCGCACAGTAAAAAGAAATTGGACAACAATAAAAATAAATCCGCTAATTTACCCACAGCCATATTTCGACCACCACTGGTCGATGCTGTTCACCCATTGGCCATCGATAAAAACAAAAACATTCAACAACAAAATCATCATCAATATTTTACACCAGGCGCGCCAAATACAAAAGCCTTATTGGCACTAGATCTCGTTCGAGCTAACAATACAAATAATGCTCAACAACATTTGGAAAAACTAACAACCAAACTACCACTGTCAATTCCACTGCAAACAGCATTCACACATTCACAACAACAACATCAGACATTGCTTCAACAAGCACAGCAACAAACTCATGTGCCCAGAAAAACAGTTATTCAGGTAAAGATTTTTTTTTTGTATTCAATTCATAAACTATTTAGGCATGATAACATGAAAATCCACCTAAATTGAGACTTTACGCATAGAAAAATATTGATTTTTTTATTCTTCGTTGGTGGATTCAGTTATATGGAAAAAATTCACATGTAATGTAAATTTAAATTCACTTATTGTAAAGACATTTTGCCGAAATTACCTCGTTCTTGTAAAAACTATTTTTGGAATACCATACAATAAAAATAGCTCAACATTTCATTTGTTCAAGTTCACTGGCAATTTTATGAATATTGTCAAAAATCGACACGAGTCGTATTCAATGAGAATTTAATGTCAACTTTTCCTAAACCAACATCTACACAAATAACAACATCAACTAGATATTAATGTTTAAAGCGAATAAATTTGTGCAATAAATTATTTGTTTGCTTATTTTTTGGTATGACAAATATATTTAAAAATGTCCGCATAAAAACTGCTATTATCCTCGAAAATGTATTCCAATGAAGTCAGTGGAAACTGAAAATGATAAAATGGAGTTTATTGAGCGCAAGCAAACGCGAGAAAGTTTTTCAATCTTATAAAGACCATCAACTTCTAATGGTGTATGCGTGAATGTAGCAAAAAACTAATATTTTGCGTGTTCAACAGTCGGTTGAAATTATGCCATCACTAAGTGTCACACTGAGCCATAAAAAAACATTCCCAATCTCATAAAATCGAAAGCGAAAACTTAATGTCATTATTTCGGAATTAAATTACGATTTATTTTATTCAAACGGCACACTAATTCCATTTCAATTATGTGGAATTATACGAAACAGTTAACTTCATACATAAAGTTGTTAAATTGGGTCAATGTATCATTAAAATTTATAATAATTTTTATGTGTATCCACTTTGTCAACTTAAATATTTTGTTTTATTTCATTTGTCTGAAATATTGACAAAAGGATTTTGCTAATGGCTTTTCTTTACGTGTTGTTTATATGCCGTACATGAAATTTTTTTTCTTGGTGGTTTCAAGAACCACACCTATCTATAGATATAGTTGATAAAAGATGTCCGATTTTTAAATTGAAATTGGTTTCATTTTGATATAAAGTCCAGACTGATTGCATCACCCTATACAAAATGTGCGGTTTTCGATATTTTGAAATGAGCTTAAAACCACAGCAATGAAACGACAACGTATTTTTAATGTCAAAATTTTGAGTCAGAATGGTGTAGACATTAGTGATAGTATTTTAAAACATATTTCGTAAGTCATTTTCATCCGGTGGGCGCTGATGAAGAACTTTTTGTATGGAAATATTTGTTGAAAATTCAACAATACGCGACCTATTAAAGACAATAAAGATTTTCGTTACTACTGCTGTCTTGACACAGCTCTAGCGAACTATATAGCTATATTGCAAACGTATTAGTACTGACGCCGATTCTGTGTATGCGTGTGTGTTGTAAATTTTGCACAAGCAGCTACGGTTGACGACTGAGTGCAGAATTTTCAATACAAACGGACACACAAAATCAGAGTCAGTGTGTTCTTTAGTAACAAAAATCTTTATGTATTTTAATAGATGTCGTATTCGTTGAATCTTCAACAAAAAATCTTCGATACCAGCGCCCACCGTTTTCATCGTATGTTTGCAAATTCGATCTAGTTCACATTGACGGTTGCAAATATTCTTCAAATCATTTATTGACATGGACTGTGTGTTTCTTCTGTACGTTATAATGGACAAGTATAGAAACATGGCATCATTCAAATAAATTTAAAAATCCCATCACCATTGTCGTCACCATCTAGCTCTTTAGTAGGGATTTCATTGCCTTGCCTAAACAATCTACCTAACTAACTAGTGTATATTCTTGTCTAAATCTAAAAATAGGCTTCAACTTCTGAGCTATTAAAATGTCTGGGCATGTTTTTGCATGATCGTTGCCGAAAATTGAGAGATTTTCAAGCAGGTGATGCAGTTATGTGGCTACGAGCAGTTGATCGTAGCCTTTTATTGCAAGGATGGCAGGTAATTAATATAGCTGTATGATTTCTTTATGTCAAATTCACACATTATTTTCTTCTCTTTTATTAAAATGTACCATATAATTCAGGATGTGGCATTCATTAATCCAGCAAATGGTAGATACATCTGATTATGTCAAATATTCAATTATCTAATAATAGCATTTTTGGATTAATTTATAGTTGTGTTCGTTTACATGTTGGTTCGAGAATTGGTCGACGGTGAAGAAACCAAAGAGTCTGAATTACAAGCATCCGTTTTAACATGTTTGTATTTGTCATATTCATACATGGGCAATGAAATCAGTTATCCACTAAAACCATTTTTGGTTGAAGATTCAAAGGATAAATTTTGGGACAGGTATTCAGAAATTGTTTTATTTTTTTCGCGCAATTTTATGATGCACATTTAATTTGTTTGGTAGATGTCTTTTGATTGTGAATCGTCTTAGTGGTAACATGTTACGAATCAATGCGGAACCAGGATTTTTCACAGAAATATTTACCGAGCTTAAGGCATGTGGCGTACTGAACCAAGCTAATCAAAATAATTTGAACAATATATCGAATGGCATCAACTGTGGACCCGCTTGACGTAATTACAACAACAGCAATGGCAGTGGCAGACATCCAAGAGAAGTAGTTGTTCGATTATCTATTGCCGGTCAACAACAAAAATATCAACATCAAACGACGTTACAGGAAATCACCAGCATTGTCTAAATTTATTGCGTTCTGATAGAAACGAACAGACACATAATGGTTATAGTACTAAGGCACCTAAAAAACTAAAAGCATTTCAGTGTTTGAACATTTGATTTGTAAAATTTATAACACAATTTAAAGGAACATTGAAAAAATGGAGAAATAAAAATTAAAATAAGGAGAAAACATGAAAAAATATTATAACATATGAAGATAGTGTTCAAAAACTTTGATGACAACAAAACAATGCTACGGATTCCTTTGACGAAATACTTAAATGTCTTGAAAAATATATATAAAGACATTTATTATGTAAAAGGAATTTTAGCAATTTATCTTTCGAATTATGCATACATGCATTTGTGCATACATGCACGAATGTCGGTTCATTAATCTGTTTTTTTTGTCAAACGTTGAATCAAATTCATTGAAGATGAATTCTACTAATTTTCTTAAAATTATACTTCTGAATTCATTCAATTTTTCTATAGATCCGGAAACTAAACGAAATTTGAAATATATTCGAAAACAGTATATACTGTTAAATCTGTCTTCCAATCAGGACATTAAATTTTTCTGAATGAATCTTAAGTTTTAGCAGCTTTTTCATTGAAAAAACGTTCCGCATACACATCACAATAGACGCGTACTGTCGAAATGAATAATGGCCAAATTTTTAATAATATTTTGGCGCCAAAAGTTTTCACTGAAAATCTCTTCTCCTTTACCTCTTCGAAACAAAAATCACCATTTCTGGCTTAAAAGAGCAAATGCTTCACAAAATTAATTTGCCAAGAAAATTATATCATTATGTCCATGTTATATTCACAAGTTTGCAAAACTTATAACTTTTAAGTTTAGTAGTTAAAGTGTATCTCAATGTGTAACCACATTGTATCCATCCATCAAACCAGAAATATTTTATTTATTTATTTGAATTATTATTAAAGTCTTTTTGAAAAGCATATATTATTAACTAGTTAACTGTAAATTATTTGAAGTTTACCAATTATTTGCATTAAGTTTTCAAACAAAAAATATCAGTACACTACATGAGAAATATTCTTAGTTGCCATGAAAATTAGAAAATTTCTTTCGCATTCTTTGTTCATGTTAATACACTGATAATAAAATCTCTGCACTTCAGTGGAATATCTAGTAACTCGCAAGAACAATGAAGTGGATGTGTGTAAATAAAATAACATATTCATTTGTCAAAGCACGCGTTAAACAAACACGCTTGAAACACAATATAAATTGATGTGCAATACAACTGTAAAATAGTAAAATACAGCTAAATAGTTGGCTGGGCTCATGTGCAATAATTGACTTCTTAATTTATTTCGTTTTGCTATCATCTCCACTAATTTGCAAGTACTTAAAAGTATTAAGATTCATTATTTAACCCTCCTTCAGCGATGCCATCAATTAATTTCCCAGAGAACATTTTTCAACGCGAAATCATCCATCATCAAGCACAAGTTTACGGTTAATTGTGTGGCTGGATTTGAGTGTAGTTTAAATTCAAAGTCGAAGAGACAAAAATCGGTTTGAATGTGTATTAGTATGAATCAACATCACTATACTATTCAACTCAAAATCGATACTCACCTACGTCATCAATTATATCCACCTCATATAGTCACAAACTATATTATTCGTACAGCGGCATAACATGGTTATTATGGTTTTCGTTTTATATTATCGATTTAGATTTTGAGGCTGCTGTTGCTGCTTGTCAGTTTCCATTGTTCGAATTGATCGCATTGGGTGGATTCTCTGCGGCTCTTTTCAATGAATCAGGCAATGGTATGCCAAACAAGAAGTAGAAAACGAGGATCACTTACGTTGTATATTGACAATGTTTTTGAACGCGGCTCGATTTAAGAAGCGCCATCTCTGTCACGCCAGGTTCTCATATATTTTTTTCTTGCAAATAAAATAGCAAAATTGTATAAATTGAATAAGTTTTGCAATAATAATAACGAAAATAATTAATCAACCACTATGAGTCCCTGTATATTAATATAGGCGGGAAAAAAGTCGCAGAATAATGCGTCATCTGTTGACGTGGTTATCAATGTATGTAATTACAAAGACAGAATTGTTGGATTCTGTCTTGACTAAATTTTGATATCGGTTGTTTTCAACCACAATTCGCACACATTACCAGATGGCGTTTTTACAACATGAAATCTCTCAGTCATGATGGTTGTAATTAATAGAATTTATAATAAATAATTAAAAAAAAAACACACACACAAATATTTCATATTATATGATATGTAGCTTTACCTTGTAGACCATGTAGAGATGGTTACGTGTAGAAAATATGTATTTGTCAAACATTCATACCTGTCAAAAGAAACAACGTAAACAACACGAATTGAAGCTATTCTGGTGAATCATATAATATAAAATATTTGTGTGTTTTTTCAATTTTTTTTATTTATTATAAATTCTATTAATTATGCAAAACTTATTCAATTTATACAATTTTGTAATTTTATTTGCAAGAAAAAAATATATGAGAACCTGGCGTGATAGAGATGGCGCTTCTTAAATCGAGTCGCATTGAAAGCCGACTATAAGTGATACTCGGTAGAAAATATTAAATAATGAACAAACTCTAGTTACAATAAATTTAATACCTTTGAATAGAATGTTCTTCGCTGCAACAATATCGCTGTCCCAAACAACTGTCCCTACTTGTGTTTCAAATAGTGGACCAACTGCCACCAATTCAGCATTCTCGAGATTTACTGACCAATTTTTGTAGATAACATTTATCTTTGATACTAAATGCTCCATATCCATATATGAATCGTTGCGGAGAAAAAGTAGCTCTTATTTTTCTCCAAATAATACTGCAACATGAAGTTTTTTTCACACGGTATAAAAAACTTTATGTTGCAGTATTATTTGGAGAAAAATAAGAGCTACTTTTTCTCCGCAACGATTCATATGTTGATTTGATTGTGCTGCAACTTGATTCGCTTCATTGACCACCAAATCCAATCAAATCGTTGATGATTCTTCGATCTTGTCCGAGTATACGTTTGCCAAACGTAGTAATGATTATTTCCGGTAAAACAACAATCCATTTTGGCTTACAATCGTAGCACACTTTGATGATCCCCATTCATATATCATTTTAAGCATTGAATGGCCAGGTTTCTTCACACTTGCCAATTTTTTCGCTTTCTTATGTTGCGTCGCACTAGAGCCATAAATGTTTTGTCATTCGAATCACATACTTCTTTCCATCGGTCGGCAATGGATCCACATTTTCGTTGGGCAATTTCATGCACTTGCCATCTTCGTCACAACCGCTCATTCATCAAAGTTTTCATCGTTTCTTTTCTATTCTGATTATTACCCGTTAAATCAACTTTCTTCATGTCACACATCCATGCTGTTATAATGACGACCAAAGGCACCATTGTTATCGTACATTTGTAGACAAATTTGAATGCCTGCCTTAATTTTGTATAAAACTAAAAATGACTCTAACGATGCTATTTTGGTCATCATAAAACTGCGTGGGCACAGTGGCTACTACGACTACTACGGAACTATTCGATCACTGTAGATACGCTGCATAAGCTGTGATCAGTGTCTTAACCATCGTCCAACATTGTATGTAGTCATAAGTTTCTATGTCCACCGTGCTTGAGAGGGCACGCTTAGCACTTGGTCCCATGCGTGTTTGCATAACGAATCTCATAATAAAGATTATGGCAAAAATCATATTGTAGCAAACAGTCAACGATATCTTTGAAGAAAAACCTGATTAACAGAAATCCGAATGATAAGAATCCCAAGACTGCGTTGATACATTCTTTCTGTCACGTATGCACACAATGGTTACACAATGGTCTTCAGCGACAATTAAGAAATTGTCATTAGCCATTAGGCAACGTGTTTTTTCTTCTCTTCTTTTTCTTCGTTGGCATACTCATTACACAAATTCTTTCTCTTCATTTTGGACTTTGAAGAAAACAAATCAAACGATTTAAGCTTTCAAAACACCTTACCAACACATCTCACAATTACCACAAAAACGCAAAAATTTTGCTTAAAAATGAAATATCGACGTTATCGAAAACTATGAGAATAAGTTATGCACTAAAATGAATGTGACACAAAAAAAACGATATCGTTGCTTCTTTGAAATCACAGCCTCTTCTGATGCGTCGCAATATGTCAGAGCTTGTCGCTGTCTAAAATCAGTATTACAGCATGGCAAAATATATATAACAGCA
>NW_022197799.1:0-3269 GCF_009176525.2 Contarinia nasturtii | reverse complement strand
AGGTGAAATGGCATTGAGCACAAAAACGAACGGGTGAAGCCATCAAGCGAAAAACGACTCATGATTACGATGATAACAACAAGTATAAACATACATGAGTAATGTACAAGCAGTTTACATATGATAAAATCGGCGTGAGAATCCTTATTTTACCGTCATCAAAGCAGAATTCCGTGAAAAATTGCGAGGAACGTGATAGAAGAAAAATTGGAAAATTTTTAGTTTGTTTCGTCGTGTGAGATTATGTGAGGATAACGTATAAATCGCGATAAAGATGTAGATTTGTATGCTGATTGACAACAAGGCCCTTTGAAAAAGCAGATAAATATTTCTATTTTCTTTTTTCGGATGCAAAAGATTTTGAAAAGAGGTTCTTTTCACAATCACGTTCTGTTCTTCGCACACATTTCAAAGCATTTCAACTTATTCATTTTCCCATAGTTCTAGTTTATGACACAACATTCTCTTTAGTTCTTTTTTAAGAAAGAACTTTTCACTTTTCACTTTGCTTTTGATGTGTAAAACGGATAAATGCCGACGATGGGCAGAAATTAAATTAGTCGTCTGTAATTCTTTTAAGTTTTCAAATTTTTTTACGTACCTCTCTTTTCAATTCTGTACATTTTTATTTACTTGAATGTAACTTCTCTCTCTCTTCTAGCAATTTCATAATATCTTCAACAAATTTCAATTCGAACATACTTTGATGTACTTACTTCATTTTGCTTTTTGTGCAAATTTTTTTCACGCCTTAAAGAAAAGGAAAACAAGTATTTTTATCATAATAATTATACTTTATTTACCATCTAATCACAGATTGAATATTTTCCATCACAATTTAACAATATTTACAATCGATGAAATACTCTCCTGTCTGCTGCGATAGTAGTTAATTGATTAATTTCTGCCTATTAAATCTATTGGAAACTAATAAGTTTATCTAATTGCTGACTAACTAAATACAAAAATACTGATTTTCTTAAAAAATGATATTCATTTCAAAATCTCGATCATTATTTTTATTTTCTCTATACAGTGTTCTTGAACACTGTACAAAAGCTTAAAAATTCAAATAAAACAAGAATTTACATTCCACGACATTATTTTTAAAACAATATTTTTTGGACTCAAACAAATATTTTACTATTATTACTTTGATGTTAACCGGATTTCTGGGAAAATGATAAAACCATTCAGAATTGGGTCCGGTCGGACTGCCCGACAATATTTATATTATAATTATAACAACAAGACATTTGATTTTGAAAACTTCAAATGATGTTCTCGACAGATATACCCATTTTTATAAAATGTATTGTGTGACACAATAACTTCGATTTCGATAGTATATTTTTTAAAGCAAATAAATTCAATATGTTCATTGGTCAATCAAAAGCCTTAGTTACAACGAATTAAACATACTTGTGAGTTAATTCTATATAGTCTATTGGATGAGTACATATTTATAGCCAATGATCAAGTTTTATAAAGAACTTTGTTGCTATTATTTTTCAAATTCCAAAACATTGAAATATGATTATGATAAATGCTTTAATATTTGTTGTGATTGTTTGATATTTTTTAAAAACGACAAAAGCACATAAATAAAAAAAAAACATTTCGGCCACATCGTCAAATGAGAAAGGTATATGAGGTTTCTGACTTTTTGAATTCGATTTGGTTTAGCTATTAGCACATTGAACATAATTGCGATGTCACACAATGACAATGGTTATTTAAAATAAAAATTGTTATGGGAATAAAAGCTCCGAGCCAATATTTCAAAATTTCCCCAAATGGTGATGACGCAGCACTTCCATGATACAATTCGGCCAGACTTTCGCCTGCAAACAATCGAATAAACGGACACAGAAAACACTCAGGTGATGAGAAATATAATAATGATAAATGGTCGGCCAGAAATGGATACGGCAAAAGAAAATAAAAAATGTGACACCAAAGAAATTAGAAGAATGAGATATTATTTTCGACAAAGAGGGTGAAATTTTCTATGGAAACAATAGAAAAACGACAGAAGAAAGGAAAACAGTTCAAATTACCCTTTAAAACCTGAATATTAATCGTGTGGAAGTCATTTGGTCCAATGGAACACGTATAATTGCCCGTATCCGTTTTACGTACTTTGGCAATGAAAAGCGTTGAATTTGCACCGTTTTCCATTAAATTAGTTTTAACGCTGTGAAAAAAGAAGAAAAATCCGATTAAATATATGGAATCCAGACAACAAATTTCTTTAGTTTAATTTGCAAACGATTTTGTGGTTTTCGGCTATTTAAATAACGGCATGCTACAGGCGACTCATTCTTTTATTGTAACACATTTTTCACCAAATCAGACACGCCCCGCACAATATAAACTTTAAGCTAAGTGTTTAAATTCCGATAATTTTGTGATGTGCAGCATTGAGTTTCCCTGCAAAAACTTTCAATTCAATGTAGCTTCAATCAGCCTAATTAAATGTGAGCTTTTTAACTCAATGCTTGAATGGGCGCATCCGTGATCAACCATTTTGGTTTGATTCAACAAAAGTTTGTCTTTCAATTTGAAATGACTTTGATTACAATGTATTCGCTCTTGCATTCAAATCCAAATTGACGCTCAAATTTGTTCATTTCACTTACATTATTTGACACAACAAGTATAGCTACTTCGCACTTGGGAACACTTTTCACATACAACTGATATGAAATTATACACTAGTAAGCTAGTAACATTCTATAGCAATATGACAACGTAAAATCGTTGAAAGTTGCTGCATAGTGTGGTGAATCTGTATATCGTTACATTAAATGTGAGAATGTGAATGTCACTACAATCGGAAAATGTGAGCATTCTGTTGGTGGCATGTCATAAAGCAAATTATCTACCGTCTGTGGGCTCACTACCACTGAGCCGCTTGACACTCAAAACTTTATTCAGCCACCGAACAAATATAATTTCGAAAATTTTCATTCAGCCGCTGCGTCTTGTTACGCTACGTTTACGCTACGGTTATTATGTGTGTTAATTTTTTGTCATTTTTTCTAGTCATTCAGTCGCAGCGACGATTTTGTTTGGTGGCTGAATAAAGTTTTGAAATTTTTCATTCAGCCGCTGCGTCCGAATTGCAACGGGTGAGTGTCAAGCGGCTCAATAATAGTCACTTCCGTCTGTGTGATTCACAAAATAATCTGGTTCAAATCCGCGGATATGAAACTACCGATCTGTTGACATTAATAACATATTTCGTATTTGTGAAACTTCATATT
>NW_022197798.1:0-1381 GCF_009176525.2 Contarinia nasturtii | reverse complement strand
TGGCGTAAAAAAGCAATTTTTTGTTTATTTTCGCGTTGATAAAGAATCGATTAACATTCGAACAATACATTTGGTCGTCTCAGCAAAATTGGTGCAATTGTGGCATTGTTAATCAATCACCTTTCCGCAACACACCTAGTGTGTAAGGGGAAGTATTCTCTGTAAGGAGTTGAAGTTTGAGTTTGAAATTAAAAAAAAAAATCGAAAGAAACACAAAAAATAACTTTCAAGATGGGTAAAAAGAAAATGAGCAAAGAAGAGCGGAAAAAGTATGAAGCCGAAAGGGCTGAGGCTCTTCGAATTGAAATGGAGAAGGAAAGGTTTGTTATTATCTATAATCCAATATGCAATTTCAGTTTACAATTAATAAAAAAATCGAACTTCTGCAACACAAATTCATTAAATTTAAAAGATTGAAAAAAATATTGAAGTGATTAGTGATAAACATTCAAAACTCACCACATTTTCCCACAGACAACGTCAATTAGAGGAAGAACGTAATCTAAAGTTGAAGCAGCTGTCCGAAGCCCGAGACCGTCAAAAACGTGAATTTCAAGAGAATAAAATGCGACGTGTTCAATTAGCCGAAAGTTGTGCATTTTTCAAAAGTAAATCAGTTTTTTGAACTTTCCTCACTTTCGTACGGCTTTGTTTTTTGGGAAATATGTTGCTTTTTTACTGAACTAATGTCTATTTTTTTCATTTTTTCTCTCTTATCATAAATGTTAAAACATCAAAATCAGAAATTAGTGAGGAGATCGAAGAAATTCATGCTGAGCAACGAAAACTACAGGAGGTATAACACTATTCTTGTATACCAAATAAGGAATTTCATCTTATTATCAACTTTTCTGTGTTTTTACCAGTTCACAACAGCATTTTAATCCTTTATCAAATCTCATTCACAGTGGAAACGATACATGCGGTGCAATGGCCTCCCAAATGCATATGATCCGGGAGATTTGCGAAAATACATGCACATGTGGCAAATGGAATGTGATCGATACAATGAAAATGAACAAAATTGGCTATTACGAACGGATGAACGAACAATTTTAACGCAAAATCGAAATATTGAAAATGCGACCAAAGTTTATTTGCAGCAGCAACAACCAATTCTTGGCGATGTATATTCCAAACGAACACTTCATGTTTTGGGGGTAAGTTTGGAAAATTACTTGAAGATTTGATAAATAGCGCCAAAAAATCACACTCTTTCAAACCAGAAACATCAGTGTGTGGTGAATTGACATGACAGCTACGTAGTGAGGTTATATAACAATGTTTTCAGCGTAAATCTCAATTTTTTCGTGTTGATACAGATTCTTGAAGAAATCGATGAAGCAATCGAACAACAGCCAACAACACTTCGTGAGTCAAT
>NW_022197797.1:0-4504 GCF_009176525.2 Contarinia nasturtii | reverse complement strand
CCCGAAAAAACAGGCGACCATTCGCTTCGAAGTGCATCTTGCTCGAACAACTTTCGTTGGGTTATCTTCATTTTGGAAGACCCATACAGTCGACTGCTGTTTCGTTTCGGGCTCATAGGCATATATCCACGATTCGTCACCAGTGACGATTTTATTAACGTCTTTTGAAGCACCACGATTGAATTTCTTGAGCATTTCTTTACACCAACTCACACGAGCCATTTTTTGTTCATCGGTCAATTTATGTGGGATCCAACGAGAGCAAATCTTTTTTACGGCTAAATGTTCATGCAAAATTGTATGTATGCTGTGGGATGAAATGCCCAAAGATGCCTCAATCTCACGGTAGGTCACATGACGATCTTCCATAATCAGTTTTCTGACAGCATCGATGTTTTGTGGCACAACAGCCGATTTTGGACGACCTGTATGAAACTCGTCTTTGAGCGAACTACGACCGCAACGGAATTCTCGGTACCAGTTATAAATTGTCTGAAGGGTTGGTGCTTCATTGCCAAAGGCCAAATGAAGTCGATCGAAACACTGTTGTTGAGATAATTTACTTCGAAAATCGTAGTAAATCATTTTACGAAAATCTTCACGTGTAAAATTCATTTTTTTGTTGAGTCGCAGTTTACCAGTCACTGTAAACAATACAAATAGCGTTCGTACGACAAAAGGTTCAGGGCACGAATACATACCAAAACATCAAACTTTACGAATATGACAATGGTTTACATCGGGCAACACTATAAGTAACATTTTAAAAAAAATTATGGAGCAACCTACGTAGTACGAGCGCGAACGCTTGCAAAACAGCCAACCACAAACACATGATCAAAGACTACCAATGACCAGTAATGAGAACTTATACCAATGGCAAATGGTAACCCCATGATAAGACCAGACAATACAGGGTGTTTCATATAAGTGGGCCACTCTTAGGGGGCGGGAATTTTAAAAAACCCTTTGGGGGGTATGTTAAATAATAATAACTGCACCGAACAGCGTTCCTTCGCCTTGGTGGTTTATTGAAAATGTGGGGGTCGATTTTACACTTTTTTGGTCCAAAATTTGTGAAAAAACGTGGATGAGAAAAATATCGATTCTAAGGTAATTTTTCATGCTGATTCCGAATTTTGGGGTTTCAGGTTAAAAAAAAATCATATTTTGGGGGTTTTTGACCCTCCGACTCCCTTAACCCTCCTAGGTATAGTAACGGTCTATTAGACCGAAAACTTAGAAAAAATATCATAATATCGGAACGCGTCGACCGATTGCCATCAAATTTTTGCCTTTATACGAGAATAATGAATAAATATTGAAAATAAAATTTTAAATCCTGCCACTGATCTGTAAAAAAAATATCCCAGAACGACGATAATCCTAACTTGATCGTATAGTTACGGTCTATTAGACCGTCCATACAAAATACAGGGAAAAACATACAAAAACAAAGTCACACTTTTTTTAATCTTTGTATTTTTCTTTTTTGAAAACACTAAATGAAAGTTTGAATGTTAAAAATAGGAGTGATTTTAAGAAAATTATCAATTTGAATCATCGATATCCTTTACATGAAAGCGTTTTTTTTTTCGTTTAAAAAAAAATATTTCGTTAAAAAAAATACTTTCTCATGTAAACAAGTATTGAAATACTGAAAGGAAATTGGAAAAACTTCCGATCGATTTTTCTCGAGTTTCCGATGAGAAAGTCGAAAAAATAAATAAAAAATGCCAGCCATCTTATCTTCCGGTGTGCTCGACTTCTAGAACACTTTGGACCAGGTTTGAGTCCACCTAGTCCACAGGATTCGATTCTGGCAACAACATCTATTACTGTAGGAATCACCGATCGATTTTTCTAATTCTCTTCAAGATATCACTTAAAATTAAGTGAAGAGGATGCAGGGATGAGAATTATCAACTTCCAAAACACATTGGACCAAGTCGGATCTACCCATTCCATAGGATACACTTCCAGATCAATTCATCTCACATGATATTATTGATTTTTTCAGCTCTCACTGCGACAATGAGATTTTTTAATCTGGAAGTGCATCCTGTGGAATAGTTAGATCCGCCCTGGTCAAATGTGTTCGGGAAGTTCAAAATTCTCATCCCTACATCATCTCTTCTTCATTTCAAGTGATGTTCTACAGTAAATAGCTTTTATAAGCGAGAATAAGAAAAATCGATCGGTGATTTCTACAGTAATAGATGTTGTAGCTAGAAGGGAATCCTGTGGATTAGGTGGACCCAAACCTGGTTCAAAGTGTTCTAGAAGTCACCGGTGATAACATGGCTGACAATTTTTTTTTCGATTTTCCCATCAGAAACTTGAGAAAAATTGATCGGAAGTTTTTCCAATTTCCATTCAGTATTTCAATACTTGTTCACATGGGAAAGTATTTTTTTTAACGAAATATTTTTTTTTCAACGAAAAAAAAACGCTTTCATGTAAATGATTACGATGATTCAAATTGATAATTTTCTTAAAATCACTCCTATTCTTAATTTTTAACCTTCTTTCAGTGTTTTCAAAAAAGAAAAATACAAAAATTTGAAAAAAAGTGTGACTTTGTTTTGTTTTTTGTATGGTTTTCCTGTATTTTGTATGGACGGTCTATTAGACCGTAACTATCCTATATTGTTTTCATTTCGAACTATACCTAGGAGGGTTAAGGGGTTGGGGGACTTGGAGGGCAGGGGTCTTAAAGATTTCTCTCGTCATTCTGAATAACTTTGTAGTACATTATTTTTTGATCCGATGAATTTTTGAAAAATTTGGGTTGGTTTTGTCACAAAAAATGGAATCCTGAAAATTTGAAACAATCTGAATCAAAGTTAAGAACACTTTGAGCCAAAAATCGATACCCCAAATTTGAATTGAAATTTATTTCGAAACTTTGAGAATGGCATTTTTTGTGAAAAAAATAACATGAGCGCGCCCCGTACATTTAATTATCAATTGGGCGCGCGTGTCTTGTGCACTATGTGTGTATCTGTTTTTAGTGAAATACTAATTTGACAGTCGATGCTTTTGTTTGACATTGTTTGCACATTGTCCTTTTTTCTGTTCTCGGCCTCCATTAGAGTAAGAAATATCGCTATCGATGGAAATATTGCAATCTAAAAGGTAAGTAAAGTTTATTTTTTTATCATTTTCGATTTTGCTGAATTTTAGCTATCGTCGATGAACATAACCACACAAAATTGGCGTGTTTTCATAGTTGAGGTCAGTAGTGTGCGGAGGGGTTTTTTTTTTTTTAGCTCATCAATGTAGAAAATTGAGGAAAATTCTTTCAATTTGCTAGGGTTTTTGGCTCCGAGAGATTTTTTTCCGATTTGCTAAGGTTTTTCGCGGAGAAAATTCTTTCGATTTGCTAGGGATTTTCGCCTCAAAAAGTGACTTCCAAAAAAAAAAAAAAACGAAAATTTGTCTAATTTGCTAGAGAATTTTTTGTTTTTGGAAAATCAGCCCCCCCCCTGAAAAATTTTCCTCGCACACTACTGGTTGAGGTTATGTTCAGTGCAGGGACTAATTTAAGAAATTTTAAGAACTGAAAATCGAGGACATGTTCAATTTTTCGAGGACATTTTTTAATATGTATTTTTTATTGAACATTTGATGTGTAATTTTTGAATATTGGATTTAACTTAAATTAGAACGAAAATTTTGCTTTTTCTTTTGCTTTTTTTTCTCTTGTTTCATTATCTTCGTCTTCTTCAGCGTCAATTCATTTAAAAATATGCTTAAAAAGGCTTTTGGCGCTTGTTTTCGATGCTGCTGAAACATTTGAATGACGTCGATCATCAGTCATTCATTTCAAGCGAGGGTACATTAAAATGAATGTATAAATAGTTGTTTTCTGTATACAGGGTGATTCAGAATTACATGTCAATATTTTCACAACTTTTTTTTTAGCTTATTAAGAGTAAAAAAGTATATGGGCACTTTTCCCGAATCGGGTGTTTAAGTAGGGTTACAGCCCTAGGCCCCTTAGGGTCAAGATTTTCTATTTTCTGGTTGATTTCCACGGACGGTCACCACAGCGGTGTTTTTCAAAAGGCATTTTTGATTATTGTCTTGTTGAAAAGGCCTCTCAGTCGTATTGAAAAAAACACGAAAAAAATATAAAAAAATCAGTGGAGACGGAAGATCTCTAATACAGTAGCTTTTTTATATGAAATCTGTCACACTAACGCCCTCACTCTATCTTTTGGCGAACTAAACAGAATAAAGTTTAATATAAAAGTAAAGTCTCCATATTTTATACAGCCGGTGTCAAGATCAATAAAACTGTTAATAGAATCTGCCATTTTTACGCAATTTTGCGATGTGATTGCCAGATTAAGAATATAAATAAAATAAATGAACGGAATAAACGAACTTAACAGAACAGAATAATTCGCACGAGTGTATGACAAGTATGTAAGAGAACAATAACATTACGTTTTGTATCTATCTGTCAAATGTCACACTCACACTTATGAGTTTACGT
>NW_022197796.1:0-5125 GCF_009176525.2 Contarinia nasturtii | reverse complement strand
CCTAGGTCAATAGTGCGCCAGAACGTACATAGCTACCCTACTCATTTGCATAAATATTAATGAAGCGTGAAATCAAAAACTAACTGAAAAGATGTGTGTGGTTCACACAAGAGAAAAACCCAACAAATTATTTTAGGATCCCTATTAAAAAATGAATTTGTAAGGTTTCCTTATAAAATCGCAATATTTTAACAGGAATCCTAATAAATTGGCGCGTCCAAACGTCAAAGCCAACTTCACTGTGTTGAAACAAAACATTTTTATTATTTAAAGGTTTCCTGATAAAATGTTCCAATATTATAAGGAAACCTTACAAATTAATATTTTAATAGGAATCCTAAAATAATTTGTAAGGCTTATTTTTTGTGTGTTTACTACCTGAAATGATATTATTCTCCATATTTCAAAAGATATCGTAAATAATACATAAATTCTTATGAAATGTTGTCAAAAGTCATTCGTTTTCGAAAAAGTGATCGACGCAACAGCAACTGAGTTTTTAGTTATCGTTGAAATCTCAAAGAGTTAAAACAATATTTGTTACTTTTACTTTTCCGCACACACCTAGTGTGTAAGGTAAAGTATTGGAATCGGTCGAAAAATTAATACCCTCAAAAAACATGTTTTCTGGGTGTTTTAGAAGCCAGGGAACACGAATCTAGCGTTTTTTCGATGTCCGAATGTATGTGCGTGGTACCCTGTACGCTGTACGCTGTACCCTGTACGCAAAAATTTGTTAACACGATAACTTTAAAACAAGAAAAGTAAAGCAAAATCTGACTTCACAGGATGATTGGGGGTGCCGGGGAATAGAAACCATTAGATTTTGAGCGACTTTGGTTGACAGAGTGAAGTGTCATGTCTGGTGTGATGCCCATGGCCATCCATGGGAAAAAATCAATTTTTCTTCCAAAAGTGATATTTAATGTATACTTAAACACTCAAAAATGTGTATTGGGGGGTTTTTGGGTACGAGAAAACCGAATATGACGTTAGTTTTGCGATACAATCAACTTTCGAAACACTTTTCATACAAAAAATTCAAAAAAATTGAATTTATGTATGAAATCCATGTCTGTATGATATCGTAACTAGCTGAAACTTTGCAGAGGCTATTTTTATCACAAAAAAATACCATTCCGAGAGTTTGAAGACATTTAAACGCATATTAGGGGTACCTCCCGAACAAAGTTTTGGATTTTTCGCTCAAAAACGAAATTTTGAATGAGAAGTTCCCTTAATAATTAAGTTAATATGCATTGAAATTTCTTCAAACTTTCAGAATGTTAACTTTTTGTGAAAAAATAACCTCTGCAAATTTTCACATGATTACGATATCATATAGGCATGGCTGCGATACAAAAATTCCCATTTTTAGTAGTTTTTGTATGAAAAGTGCTTCGAAAATTATTTGTATCGTAAAACTAATGTCAGATTCAGTTTTCTCGTGAATTCTTTGAGTAAAAGATTTGTAATAAATGCATGTTATGGATCACAGTGCGGAAAAGTTCATCTTACGGATGTAAGACATTTTATTTAAAAGTGAAAAAAGCTGAAAAATAGTGCAGAAATAATAATGGTGACCATAATGAAAAAAGATTATATGTGCGCTTGTAAAAATATTTTATTTGATCAAAGAGATATAAACAAAAAATATAAAGGTTGGAAGAACTTTAAATCGTATCGCATTCAATTCAATAATGTAAACAAAGAAAGCGTGTACTTAGACCGAGTTGTCGCACAATCGAGAAAAACATTTTACATTGTACGCTGTAAAAAATGTTATACCAATATTGCATCAGTACCGAGATACATGAACTCAATGCGAAACGATATAGGAGAAAATACTGTATTGGACTTTCATGCAAGTTACATATCAAAACTGACGACTGAATTTACACTTTCGGATGTTGTGGATGAAAACATGGAAAAAATTCATGGTATTTGGGATGCATCATTATATACGAAAGAAAAAGCAAGCTGTCAGAAAATGAAGCAGGAGAAGCAATAACTTCAATCATTTATTTTCATGCAAGCTCAACATTATATTAACATAAACATTAATGAAGTATGAAGCCAAGAAGACACATCAACAATACTGACCATGAATAATTTAAAAAATCTTTCGCAAATTCTACACTTCGGTAAACCGTCAACATAACCAACACAGTTAGTCCAACACAGTTAGTCTATTTGTGACATGCTAAAAGATGCGTCCAACACCAGCAAAACGTTTGAAAGAACAATTCAGTGAAGTAAAGTGGTTTAGAAAGACTCTGCCAAATGTACTTGGATCCAATCCAAGTACCACATTTGTTATGGGGCAAATAGAAAAAATTCACCACCTCAGTGCAAAGTTTTTGAATAATTATCAAACAATTATGAGTGTATTGTGGACAAAGCAATCGAAATACGCAGTGAAAAAAAAGGAGAATTTATTTGAAATGGGAAGTAAAGCCACCATTGAGTTTGAATTCATTTTAAATCACTACAATCGTGCATTGAATCAGAGGTGTCAACCATCGCAAACCATTATTATGGAACAATATGTTGAACCAACAATCTGTGAACCAGTTTGCGCAAGCACTCCACCTGAAGAAAACATACATCAAGTGAAAAATGAAAGTGCGCAACAAATTCAAGATAATTCCGGTGAATTTGAATCACAAAAAGAGCAAGCAACAACGTCGATGATGAAGTCGAATCCGAAGAAGAAGAATTTTTAGCTAGGGGTAGACACATGGAATATTACTTGAGATATTCACCGAAATTGAAGGTACTCTTGGTATTCTTGGTATTCTCAGTTTTAGACGAAATGTCAATGCATTCAGCAACGTCTCACAATGTGCATATATGAATATTATCTTCCAAATATTAAAAAAACTTTTTCAACGCTATTAAGTGTAGTATTTCAATTGGTTTAACCCTCCTAGGTATAGTTCGAAATAAAAACAATATAGGATAGTTACGGTCTATTAGACCGTCCATACAAAATACAGGAAAACCATAAAAAAAAACAAAACAAAGTCACACTTTTTTTCAAATTTTTGTAATTTTCTTTTTTGAAAACACTGAAAGAAGGTTAAAAGTTAAAAATAAGAAAGATTTTAAGAAAATTATCAATTTGAATCATCGTAATCATTTACATGAAAGCGTTTTTTTTTCGTTGAAAAAAAATATTTCGTTAAAAAAAATACTTTCTCATGTAAACAAGTATTGAAATACTGAATGGAAATTGGAAAAACTTCCGATCGATTTTTCTCGCGTTTCCGATGGAGAAAAAAAATTGCTAGCCATGTTATCCCCGGTGTGCTCGACTTCTAGAACACTTTGGACCAGGTTTGGGTCCACCTAATCCATAGGAATCCCTTCTAGCTACAACATCTATTACTGTAGAAATCACCGATCGATTTTTCTTATTCTCGCTTATAAAAGCTATTTACCAGTGACCGGTTCGCGCATATTTCTATGCTTGCCTAAATACGCTAGGTAGCATAGATATGTCAAGCATAGCCGCAAACGCAACCGACGCATCGCCGTTCACTCTATATGAGCAATGCACATGTTCGTTTATGCAGACGACCGTGCGCATACAATATAGCTCGAATCGAATGGCGACGGGTGCGTTGCGGCTTGCGTCTCCGCTATGCTTAGCATAGCTATCAGGCATAGAAATATGCGCGAACCGGTCAGTGCTATTTACTGTAGAATATCACTTGAAATGAAGAAGAGATGATGTAGGGATGAGAATTGTCGCAATGAGAGCTGAAAAATTCTCATCCCTGCATCCTCTTCACTTAATTTTAAGTGATATTTTGAAGAGAATAAGAAAAATCGATCGGTGATTCCTACAGTAATAGATGTTGTTGCCAGAATCGAATCCTGTGGACTAGGTGGACCCAAACCTGGTCCAAAGTGTTCTAGAAGTCGAGCACACCGGGGATAACATGGCTGGAATTTTTTTTTTTTATTTTCCCATCGGAAAGACGAGAAGAATCGATCGGAAGTTTTTCCAATTTCCATTCAGTACTTCAATACTTGTTTACATGAGAAAGTATTTTTTTCAACGAAAAAAAACGCTCCTATGAAAATTATTTTGATGATTCAAATTGATAATTTTCTTAAAATCCTTCCTATTTTTAACATTCAAACTTCTTTCAGTGTTTTCAAAAAAGAAAAATACAAAAATTAAAAAAAAGTGTGACTTTGTTTTGTTTTTGTATGTTTTTCCCTGTATTTTGTATGGACGGTCTAATAGACCGTAACTATACGATCAAGTTAGGATTATCGTCGTTATGCGATATTTTTTTTACAGATCAGTGGCAGGATTTTAAATTTTATTTTCAATTTTTATTCATTATTCTCGCATAAAGGCAAAAATTTGATGGCAATCGGTCGACGCGTTCCGATATTATGATATTTTTTCTAAGTTTTCGGTCTAATAGACCGTTACTATACCTAGGAGGGTTAATAAATACAAAAACAATTTTGATAAAAATAACAGAAAGAAAACGGAAAAAATTAAAATAAATTTCGAAATGGTGAATGCTAACACGAAATGGAAAAAACTTGAAATCTTTATTACCGATATCAATTTGACATTTGGTAATCACGGTATTCACATTTTTAGTAAAAGTAATCTTTAAATAAGTAAGTAATTGTCGTATTTGAAAATAGATAGGTATTATGACAATTCATTGGTATTCATTCATTCTCTATTGTGTCTACCCCCTAGATTTTTAGGTTTCGATATCAATGAAATAGATTTTATCAATTTTATATAAAAAATAAAATGTCTTACATACGTAAGATGAACTTTTCCGCACTGTGATCCACAAAATTCATTTATAACTTATCTTTTACTTGAATTTGAACTCACGAAAAACTGAATCTGACATTAGTTTCGCGATACACATAATTTTTGACACACTTTTTATATAAAAATTACTTAAAATGGGAATTTTGGAATGGAATCAATCCTTGCATGACGACGTGAAACTTGACACAGGGTATTTTTTCACAAAAAGCCAACATTCTGGAAGTTTGAAAATACAATTTAGGGGTACTTCCCATACAAAATTTTCGTTTTTGGGTGAAAAATCCAAAATTTTGTTCGGAAGGTACC
>NW_022197795.1:0-2388 GCF_009176525.2 Contarinia nasturtii | reverse complement strand
TGGCGTGAATGCGACATGAAATCAATTTACAAATGTGTTTTTAGTCCAGGAAGTGACATCGGCCACCAATCAGCATCAAAAATCAAATCATCTTATACAGAATTTAACGCTCTTCAAAATGATACTAGCCACTTTTTAATATTTTTCATGTGGAAACACCCTACTGAACACAGCAATGTGTATGTACAAATGTCACACGACAGTTTGTCGCATCTAGCAAGACGTATGTGGCATTCGCGAATGGTTGCGAATGAAATGTACGAATTTTCATAGATGTTGATGCGGATGAATATACTTTACTTCGTATATTTCATGTATGAATAGGAAAATGTTCATATATTCCGTATAAAATGGCATTCGCATATAGTAAAATGCCCCTAGTTCTAGATACGTGACAAATGCATAATATGTGCGACGTACGAAAGTGTCATTTCAGCGGTCTTCCGTGTTTTTCAAACAAGCTTCCCACTAGGGGCTTTTATCTTCAAATGTATACGATTTATACTCTAAATAGTGAACTATATTGCAAAATCATCTGTAATACGCGCAAATAAATGTGCATAACTGCATATATTTGGTGTATATTTCGTGTATATTTCGTATATATTTCGTCTATGGCATGTTTTTTTGTTCTCTTTTGTGCGGATCTTCTTCGATTCTGTGTAGCAATACTGTGTGTGTGTGTACACTGAAGTTTGAAATACATCTTATTCACTGGTATAGGCGAGAAATTTTAATCGTATATATGATGAATAGGACGTGAATATTGTGTATAAATTTGTATGAACGAATGATGAAAGCCCCTAGGCTTCCCATATAGATAAAAAATCGCGAAAAATGGAAAAAAATAATAATTTTTTTTTCTTCGATTTACAAATACTGGCTCAATTTCCTGTGTCACCTGGTTAAATCAGAATGAAAAAATCCGCATTCCTTATCATCCGAATCACGATTGGCATTCGCATATTATTTATAATGGGTGTTATTTGCAAGCAGTACAGACTATGAAGACTCATATTGCGAATGGTATACATATTAACGCCATCTGTTGACTGGGAGAGATGGGAGAGATTGTTATATTGTTTCTGTAGTTGTATGTAATGTATTTTACGTATTCACAATTGTCAAAATCGACTTGACAAGTCACACACGAATGCCGGTTGTTTACATTTTGAAGCCGCTGTAAATAGCGTTGTGAGAAATGGTAAGAATAAAATGAAAAATAGATTTTATTTGCTAAAACTAACATCTAATTTCGATAAACAGACTAGTGATTCCATTGACGTTGATTCCGGTATGATATAAAAAAAGAGTACTTTAAAAAGAATAAAATGAGAAGCGATTATAATTTTTCGAGTTTTGGACGCTTTTGATGATGAAAATTTATTCCGCTCTATTCTTTTTTCATTGTAATAAATGTGTTTGTGGTTTATTCGCGTTACTGCGATTTACCATAATTTCGCCGACATCCTAAAATTAATTGGTTTTTGCGCCAATGTAAAAGTCCATGCGATGTCCGATATTTTAAGCTTCTTCCAAACACTTTCATGTTCGTCGTAGACAAGATCGGCTCTGGTTTTAAGTAAAGACCGGAATCAATGACGAAATTCGATGTTAGTTTTGGCAAATAAAATCTATTTATTATTTTATTCTTACCATTTCTCACAACGCTATTTACAGCGGCTTCAAAATGTAAACAACCGGCATTCGTGTGTGACTTGTCAAGTCGATTTTGACAAATGTGATTACGTAAAATAAGGTCTTATTTCATATACAATACGTATAATCATTCTACGTATTTTACATTGTGGAGAGAAATAACATAACCACCCGCTTACTAGTCATCATAAATAAAAATTATATAACAAAAACTATTGTTCAAAAATTCAAATCATATCGATTTTAAGGATAAAAAATAATTTAAATAAATGAAAAATATTACTTGCTTAAAATAATAATCAATGCAATATTTTTTTTACGTTCACATTGTTTATTGTGTGTTCCGAAAAGTATTTCAATTTGTTATATTTTTTTGTTTGTTTACAGTGTGAAGTAGAACCAAATTAATTTAGTGTTTACTATGATAAACTTTAATAATTTTCTATCATCTTTGGTTTTAAAATATAAAAGCACATTATTTTTCATGATACCGAACTAAATTGAGTTCACCGATATCATGCATGATGGCGCTGATCAGCGGTGTTCGCATAAAAAAGTCTCCAAACTCATATATGAATCGTTGCGGCGAAAGAGTAGCTCTTATTTTTCTCCAAATAATACTGCAACATAAAGTTTTTTATGAATAGTTTATTTGTTGTATTACAACAAATAAACCGTGTGAAAAAAACTTCATGTTGCAGTATTATTTGGAGAAAAATAAGAGCTACT
>NW_022197793.1:0-1485 GCF_009176525.2 Contarinia nasturtii | reverse complement strand
ACCATACTCGTTTAAAGCTAATACGACTTCAGTAACGCGTATTAGAACAATTCACGATTCGTGTACACTCGGCACATCATCGCTGCTTTACGGAATATCAGCCGCTGAGTTCACTGCGAACTGTCGTGCATCTAATGCATCAAAGAAAGTTCGCACAAAAGAGAATGAAAAATGTACATGATACTTGATGTTTTTTTAAAAATGTACTTGATGTTTTTTTTACCATGCTGATATTCGCCTAAGCAGCGAAGATGTGCCGAGTGTACATGAATCGTGAATCCTTCTAATACGGGTTACTAAAATCATGCTCAGTTAGATCCCAGCACGTCGGAGTTTTTTTAAATACCGGTTGAAAGAAAATGGTCAATATTGAACAAAGACAGTATGAGATAAATCAATACTGAAGTCACATTACGGATAATATTTTCAATTCCTAAACTGCTTTGTAATGCTGAAGTCCATAGCGATCCAATGCCATAATAAACATTTAAAACGATCTCGTGGTATAAAAATTATGGTGGTGTATATTCAAAACTTCGACTAAAAAAAGACCACTTTCTTCATTTTTCTTCATATCCGATATTCTTTGGAATGGTGATTTTATTGACAAATTTACCCTTCTACCGTTAAAAGAAATCAATGTATATAAATTTAACGCCATACAGTTCGACTCCGTAATGACAATCGAGCTCTTTGTTTGTTTCAGTACAAGGATAAAAAATCCAAAAGGCCACATTGAAACACTATCAGAAAACCTCTTTTAGATTTCAAATCATCACAAAACGTTGCAAATATTCAGGAATTTCTCCAAATATATGATCTAGGTACATTTTGAGTAATTCCAATGAAAATAGAGGATTCCTCTAGAACAAACTTTTCATTTTTGATTTGATATTGACAATTTTATTTCAACTGGTAAATACCGGGTTTCAAATAAAAAAAAACCTTGGACGTGCAGACCCCAAAACGAACGAAAACTCTGCAACTGACCCCCGCAAAGTAATCAGCATAGCTCAGTTATCTGTGGACACAGCCCTATCAAGCTATGATATCAAGCTAGATATGATGGTCGTTACTCGAATTTTTTGACTATTGAAATCCTTTAAATTTTCTGGTTTTTAACGATTTTTAGAAGATGTTACCTGGATTAGTAAATCTGTATAATTTGGCCATTTGAAGGTTTATAAAGACTAAAATGGTCTTAATTGATGAAATAAGATCAATTTGAGCGTAGAAATGTAAAAAACCAACCAAAATTGTTATTTCTAAAAATCACATTTTTTTCGATATTTTTTGAAAAAGTTCTCTTCACTCTCGTTCAAGTCGCCACCCTATATGAGATATAATCCCATCAAAAAATGGCCGTTTTGGAATCAGCTCATGCTTATACAACTACTCTGGGCTGTAGAGCCAAATCGAGAAAAGTTCATCCACCCTATTATCTAGTTAAACAAAATTTTCGCATACCATACCCCTATGGCAGTA
>NW_022197792.1:0-1335 GCF_009176525.2 Contarinia nasturtii | reverse complement strand
GTACATTACCAATTTGCTCAAGTTCATTGCGTCATTTTTACCTGGTGAGTGATCATTTCCTTCTGCTTTGATGTTGGCACGTTTCAATGCATCATCCAATGAACACTCCACTCTGGGATATAATTGCTGTAAGAGAATAAGACCATCTTGAATCAAATGTCCACTCGATTTAGTGTTTTTTTTGTGTTCAGCTTACATCGTACATTCTTCGAATATCAATCCAAGTTTTAAAATACGGTAAAATATCGATGTGACTTCGTTGACATTCCATTTGGAGGAAATACTGCAAGTCCCAATTAGACCACGAGCAGAATGCAACATTTGGCCCATTATCAATATTAGATTGTCTTTCGGTTGGCGTTGCAAAGTGTAAGTTCTTTTCAAATTGAATTTTTCGAAGCCAATTCTGGAATTTGGAAAATACTTCGGAGAATATTTCTTGGTCATCGACCATGGATTGAGTCACTCCGGTCAAACTGATGCAGAAGCTACTAAGTTGTGGAAAATTAACTGGCCTCACGTAATTGTGAAATTGATCTTCAATGATACCAGTACTCACATTCAAGAGAACAGCAGCCATTTCTGAAAATGAGCTCTTAAAACGGTTGCAGCAAATTATTGTTTAGGTGAAAAAAAATTACCAATAATTTCAGCATTTATTTTATTAAAACCTTCGGGCCAGCAAGTTGCTTCAAAATTCAAACAAATTAAATACTTGAATGACATTTTTTTTACTTTTCCAATGAGAATTTATGGAACTATGAATTTTTTAGTTTTTTGACGTTGAATTTTTTCGATTAATTTTCATTAAAACTGAACAGAACAATGACTAAATTGTATGATTTGAATCATAGCAACCTCTCGAGATGTATCATGATTATTAGTTTTTCTCAACTAACTTCATAGAATAGAAATGTATCGCAAGAATTTCGATAATACAATTTCGTATTAGAGGTGGATAAATTTAACAAACCCAAAATCTTTTTCAAGAGTGCTGACTGCAAAGATTCCATGTTTTTAAATTTTCAGACAAAAGCGATTCCAGGCCATTGAATAAAACAATACACAAATTAAAAGATTATTCCTTGTTTTCTTTATTTAGAATAGATTAAAAAAAAAATTTAAGACTACAAAATCTCATAAAATCTTCAAATAAAAAAGTATATCGTTTTGTAGCACCATCTATCACCAATCAGTTCATTTAATTATGAAATTCAGACAGAAACAACCACAACCAGTTGCACATTGTTCATTTTTCTGCGAAAAATAAATAAATAAATGTCATGATTAACTTTAAAAATTAAAAACGATTCAATTTTGAACTGATTTCTTGTC
>NW_022197791.1:0-8078 GCF_009176525.2 Contarinia nasturtii | reverse complement strand
CGGGTGCTATTGAATCTCAATTGTTTGATTGTGTTAAGAAATGATCTGTCTTTCTTTCTCTTTCTCTTTGTTCTATTTCTGTTCTATTTGAATTCAATAGTAGCTTGTACAATTGTATTGTTTCACTGATTTATGTCATGTTTTTATTCAAATTATTTTTTAGTGTACATTTGACGCTCGCTGATGATGGTGTTTCAGTAGAACACCGAAATGCATTCGATATAAATAAAAGTTTCTGAATTGTAAATTTGGTTGTTTTATTACGATTTTTGCGGTCAATAAGGTCAATTTAAAAAATTAAAATAAGAATAAGACCACAAACAGACTTTAAATTTTTAGTGATTAAATTTTACTAATAACTATCATAAACATTCGGAGAGTTTGGAGAAATTTCAACGAAAATTAAGGGTACCTTCCACACAAAATATTCGTTTTTAAGCCAAAAACTAAAAATTAGTATAGGAGGTACCCCCAATTTTTATTGAAATTTCTTCAAACTTTCAGAATGTTGTTTTTTTGTGTAAAAAATAATCTGTGCAAAGTTTCACGTCATTAGGGTAGCATACAGGCATGGCTCCCATACAAAATTGCTTTTTTGTAATTTTTTTAAGGAAACTGTATCAAAAATTGATTGTATCTTAAAACTAACCTCGGATTCGGTTTTCTCGAGCCAAAAAACCCTCAATACATATTTTTGAGTGTTTAAGTCTACATTAAGTATGACTTTTGGACGAAAATTGGACTCTTTTTCATAGGTATCACTCCAGGCATGAATTTTTTTCCATCAACCAAAGTCGCTCAAAATCTAATGATTTCTGTTCCTCGCGACCCCCAATCATCCTGTAAAGTCAGATTTTAAATAACTTTTTTGGGAGGAGAGTTATTGTGTTAACAAATTTTGCGTACGGCGGACAATGTACAACGTACAACGTGGAACAGACCCACAACAACCATGCTCAAAACAGCTTGATTCGGGTTCTCTCAGGGGAGCGACGTGAAACGTACGATTAAAAACTTGACATCAGAGCCAGTCCCTCTTAACTAAAAATGGTACAAATTCTCAATAGATGGCACTTATAAATGGACAAACCCACTTACATTTTATCAGAAGAAAAATGAAAAATATTGAAATATTTTCAAAATATTTAATTTAATGATTTTAATTTAAATAAATTTAAATGGAGTGCCTTCTAGTGCTTCTCTGATTATAATGGTTTTAAAGTACTATAGAAAATTTGATATTTGTTGTTTCAAAATGTTAAATTTTTTTGTATTGGTTTATTTTCAAAATGCACAGAAGTTTTCAAGAAGAAATAAATTATATTTATAATTTTATAAAATATTCTAAAGGACTCAATCTATTTTATCATATATGATATTTCATTATATGACTATAGTGCACATCATGTATATCGTATAGTGTACACTACACACGACACTGTTGTGTATTATGCGCAGTATACATACGTCCTCAGCAGGGGTCCGAGGGGTCCGATTACCCCCCCCTGACGAAGTGTTACCCCTTCAAAATTTTCAAAGAATTCTTTCAATTTGCTAGGGAATTTCGCCAAAAAAGTGAGGAACTTTTTTTTTTTTTTTTTTTTTTTTGCTCCTCACTTTTGTTTTCAACGTAGGAAAAATTCTTTCAATTTGCTAGGGATTTTCCCCCAAAAAGTGAGGAGCAAAAAAAAAAAAAAAAAAAACGAAAAAGGTACACTTTTCGCAAAATACACTTCACTTTTTTGCTTACCCCTC
This sequence comes from Contarinia nasturtii, assembly GCF_009176525.2. Classification (NCBI taxonomy): domain Eukaryota; kingdom Metazoa; phylum Arthropoda; class Insecta; order Diptera; family Cecidomyiidae; genus Contarinia; species Contarinia nasturtii. The sequence goes on along the minus strand of NW_022197791.1, from coordinate 6,323 downwards.
TCGATTTTTTTCAATTACCCCCCCCTTAAATTTTTTCCTTGAGGACGTATGGCAGTATAGCTTGCCAGACAACATAAGACATGTGCATAAAGGCACACTGAGATATCATATATGATAAAATAAATTGAGTGCATAAAATATTTTATAAAATTATAAATCTAAACAAATTTCTTCCCAAAAAATTCTGTGCATTTTGACAAACAACCAATACAACATTTTCGACATATCGAAATAACAAATATCACATTTGATATTTTCTATAATTCATTAAAAACCATTGAAAACAAAAGAAGCACTAGAATCACATCTTTTAACTTGAATTAAATTGAAACCCTTAAATTAACTAATTTAAAAATATTTCAATATTTTTCATTTTTCTTCTAATAAAATGTAAGCGTGTTTATAAGTCGATTTATAAGCGCCATCTATTGCGAATTTGTAACATTTTTAGTTATGAGGGACTGGCGCTGATATCAAGTTTTTTCACGTCGCTCCCATGGGTTCTCTGACCTCAGAAACGTCCAGAAAACATGTTTTTGAGGTGTCGTAAATTTTGACCCATTGCAATACTTTCCCCTTACACATTAGGTGTGTGCGGAAAAGTAAAGGAAATGAACAAGTGAGAAGAAAACAGAGTTACAATGTACTCACAGAAAAAGTGGAGGCGGTTTTTCCGCAAATTATTGTAGCAACAGCAGAGCTGCAATAAAAATGTGTTTCTTGTAGCTTATTTTGACAGCTACGTACAAGTGTGTGTGTTTTGACATTTTACATTATTTGTAGCATCTGTATAAACTAAAAAACCAATGTGATTTTAATAAAACATGTGCAAGTGTAGACAAGTGTGCGATAGCGATTATAACACACCATCTACATTTGATGTTTGGGAACATCACTGACGTTGATGTCTGAAAACTAAACTCGGATTCTGGAATCAAATTCTTCAAATCCTAAGATTATATACATGCATCTCTGAAATTAAGATTTAAAAATGTCAAAGCGACATCACTATTAATTTAAAAAAAGTAATGAATATCAAATTTTTTTCGTATATTTACAAGTTAAAAAATCCTGCCAGAGCAATTGTGTCGAATTTGGTTGAACATTTCGGTGGAAAATAATTCTTCTCACTTTTTTCATCTCTGAAATCACGAATTTAAATTGTCAAAATGACATTTCTAAAATTATTTAAAAAATAAATATTAAAATGTTTTATTAACATCACATTGGTTTTTAGTTTATACAGATGCTACAAATAATGTAAAATGTCAAAACACACACACTTGTACGTAGCTGTCAAAATAAGCTACAAGAAACACATTTTTATTGCAGCTCTGCTGTTGCTACAATAATTTGCGGAAAAACCGCCTCCACTTTTTCTGTGAGTATATATGATAAAACTTTGTAATGCAAAAGCGTACACACAGTACATCGACAATTAAAAGTGATAATAGTAGATCAGACGTGAGGAACAAAATATACGCAAATTACTCACCTCCCACAAGTGTTCACTTGTTCATATGAATGGATCAAATGAAAGTTCAAAACAAGAGCAATAAAAAATTTGAAGAAAAAAAATACAGAATAATATCACAACACTATGTTCATTATCAGATTCACACACACAAATACACACACACACATATATTCCCCCATGCTGAAATGAGCATTTTTTGACTTTTCCACACCGATTGATACAGCTTTTCAGTTTGGTACATTGTTTTTAGTCTCTAGATTGCGTTGTAAAGAATCGGATGTGAATCAATGTGTTTTACGCGCAAGTATTCAGCGCAGCCCACCGATCATTATTGTAGTCATTGGGTGATTGATTGCGTGATCAAACATATTGATCGTAATTGGATTGTTTCAAAATTTTGATAAATAGAATCAGGCCACGTTCGTACGTGAACTAAATTCCGAAATCGATAAGCATTGAAAAAACTCTACGCAATTTAAAATAAAATATAAAAAGTACAGTATCATATATGTATAGTAGGTAATGATTGGCAATGGTTGTATGCGTACAAGAGACTTAAAATTTTGCTGCGTAAAATATTTCTTTCTCTTGTTATTCTGCAAATAAATCTTGAGAGTGAATTAATAAATAGCGATACACAGACAATTTAATTTCGATGAAAAACTTAAACATGTTAACAAAATCGTTTAGTTGCAATGAAATCTGGACAAAACAGGGTCTGCCACCAGATACGTGTACATCTCAGTCGCCCAACCGCACTGAATCACCATTGTCTACATCAAAGCGCCATAAATCCATTGATAAATTATCCAACACGAAATACGAAAATCATAAGACTGTTATCTATTTTGGCGATTCAATACCCAGTAAAAAACAGCACAATGAACTACAACAACAAATGAAGTCGCACCAAATGTCTATAAATCGTGTGAATAGTAACGAATCAATTGGCCAGTCATCAGATTTAAAGCATGCCCAACGCTTATGTGATGAAATGGTCTTCAAGCGACAACAATCAGATCGAATACAATCGAAAAACAACGAAGTACTTTCGAAGTGTGCGATCGATGATGTAGTGACTGATGTAAACGATGTGAAAGTGATCAAAAATGAATCAATGAATATAGTTAAACATTTTAAAACGGTTCTGGTAGAAAAATGTCATATGAAAAAGGAGAAAATGATTTCAAAACAAATGAAAGAAGTTGAAAATGACAAAAATTCGGAAGATTTATCTGTTGTGCATGATTTATCTGGTAGTGACAATGATGCAAATAGTGCCAAAGTAGAAGTTGGAAAGAAATTACCATCTTTTGTTGAAAGTGTTGTGAACGGTGTAATCAATATAAAAATTGATGACAGTTATGATGCAGCAACAAGATTAGTGAGATCGATTAAAAGCCCTGACACTGAACATATGAACAATTTCGATGCGTTAGAAGAAGGAAATGACTTATTTTTAGATGTTGGTGGTGAAGTCAATAATATGTACCTTGATTGGAGTTTTGTACAAGATTGGAGATCACGGTAAACTTTTGCCATTTCTATGTAGTTCAAGAAATTCATGAAGTAATAAATTGAATTTGTGTGTGGCTTTATCTGTATTGTGTGTTTTTCATTATTTAAAATAAACTGGCCCCCAAAAAAGACAAATTAGAAATATATCGCTCTCACTTCTGGATACTTTTTCATATTATGAGTAGATATTTCCCATATTATGTGTGGACGTTTGTTTCAAGATCTTTTTATATTCATTTTAAATTACTTGAATATGAATAAGTAGAGCCATGAAAAGCGTAGTTTTGACGTCAGTATTGTCAATGCAGCTACGCGCCCTCCACAATGTTTAAATTTTTGTTCAACCGTGCTTCTGTTTTATACTCTGGGGAAACGCAGATGGGAAAACACAAAGAAATCAGCGCAAAATTCCATATTTTGAACATGTTAAAATGCGGGATGTATATTCAAAATGCCGGCGAGGTCGAATTTTTTTTTTTCAATTTTTTCTGCATGATTTGCACTAAACTATATGACTACTTGTGCAGAATGTGTGTTTTTCAAATGAACCGTCGCACATTTTCATGCATAAAAAACACATTAATCGTTGTGTTTATCGCTTCAAACTTAAATATATCACTTGAGCCAATTGGCTCTTTCAATGTACAAAATCGATTAAATGGTGAAAAAATAATACAAATTATCTCAAATATGAAAGTGAGAGATGAATTTTGTTTGTGTTTTTTACATCGCAATGCTAATTTTTTTCTAGAAAAAAAAAATAACAAAAATTGAATCAATATCAAACCAAATTAAGTTTTAAATCTTTCATTGGATATAAATTTATTTAAAATCTGACTCTACAGGATGATTGGGGGTCGCGAGGAACAGAAATCATTAGATTTTGAGCGACTTTGGTTGATGGAAAAAAATTCATGCCTGGAGTGATACCTATGAAAAAGAGTCCAATTTTCGTCCAAAAGTCATACTTAATGTAGACTTAAACATTCAAAAATATGTATTAAGGGTTTTTTGGCACGAGGGCACAACTACACTTTACGACATCCTTTTTAAATCGATTTTTTTGAGAAATAAATGAGCTACTTTAAAAAATTTCTCTCGTCATTCTGGACAACTTTGCCATACATCACTTTTTGATCCAATGAGGTTTTGGACAAGTTGGGTACTTCCCCCCACTAATACCCAAGGGGGGCAACCCCCTTTTCACTAAATTATTTCCCCACTCCCAATATATCGTTCCCCATCATTTTCATAATTTGACAAAATACCATTTATAAAAAAAATCGATTTAAAGAGGATGTCGTAAAGTGTAGTTTAGCCGACACGAGAAAACCGAATCCGAGGTTAGTTTTGAGATACAATCAATTTTTGATACAGTTTCCTTGAAAAAAGCACAAAAAAAATTGAATTTTTGTATGGGAGCCATGTCTGTATGCTACCTTAATAACGTGAAACTTTGCACAGACTATTTTTTACACAAAAAAAAAACATTCTGAAAGTTTGAAGAGATTTCAATCAAAATTAGGGGTACCTCCCATACAAAAATTGAAATGTCTCCAAACCCTCTGAATGTTATTTTTTTGTGAAAAAAAAAATAACCTGTGCAAAGTTTCACGCCATTAAGGTAGCATACAGACTTGGCTGCCATACAAAAATCCAACATTTTTGTGACTTTTGTATGAAAAGTGTTTCAAAAATAATTTTTATGGCAAAATTAACGTCAAACATATTTTTTTATACTTTCAAATGTCGTACAAATGGGTTCATCATGAAAGTGTGAAAAATCTCTTCTCGAGTACTTCTGCTATTAAATTAAAGAATATTTCGATGCCAAGGTTTGAACATATTTTTTGATCTCGAACTTTATGCCACTTGAAAAATCAAACAAATATTATTTTGAACTTGCTTAATAAAATACGCAACTACCACCATGTGGAAAGGTTCGTCTTACTCCAGTAAGACTCTTTATTTCACACTCACATCATTTTACATCGTCCATAGCAACATTCTATGGTCAATTGGTCAGTGTGGTAAATATAATCTACAATTTTGGCTGATAATTTGGCCACGGTCGCTTATCTGTACTACAATTTTGATATTTTTGACGATTCGCGGCCCAACGATAAGAGATAGGATATCGATGCGCGCCGCCAGAGTTGTAGTTTTTGACATGACAGATAATTTGGCCACGGTCGTCTATCAGTGCTATAATTTTGATATTTTTTACGATATGCGGCCCAACGCCAGATATATTTTTTATAGCGTTTTGTTAGAAAATAGAATACAAATGTCATACAAATGGCTTCATCATGAAAGTGTGAAAAATCTTTTCTCGAGTACTTCTGCTATTAAATTAAAGAATATTTCGATGCCAAGGTTTGAACATATTTTTCGGTCTCGTACGCCGATTGAAGGGCTTGAAAAATCGAACAAATATTATTTTGAACTAGCTAATAAAATACGCATCTACCACCGTGCGGAAAAGTTCTTCTTACTTCCGTAGGACTCTTTATTCATTTTTCTGCGGATCTTCTTCAAAACATCACACAAGAGAAAACCCCAACAAATTATTTTAGGATTTCCATTAAAAAAATTAATTTGTAAGGTTTCCTTGAAAAATCGCAATATTTTAACAGGAATCCTTATAAATTGGCGCTCAAAGGTCAAAGTCAACTTCACTGTGTTGAAACATAACATTTTTATTATTTCCTGATAAAATGTTCCCATATTATAAGGAAACCTTACAAATTAATATTTTAATAGCCTATTAATAATAGGAATCCCGAAATAATTTGCCAGGTATATTTCTTGTGTGAATGAGGAAGAATTTCTACATAGTTATGCGATCTATTACCGAAAAGTTTGAAACCTCATGCTTTTGCATAATTTTTGAACTTACGCGCACAAAATATTGTATTTGTCCATATGATTTTTATACAAAATATCGTTTTTGTGTATTCTCTTTTGTGCGGATCTTCTTCAAATCATAAATGAAGATGAACCGCTCAAAAGAGAATATACAAAAACGATATTTTATATGAAAATTACATAGACAAATACAATATTTTATGTGAATATTGTATGCGAAAGTTCAAAAACTATACAAAAGCATGAATGTAGAAATGACGGCCTAAGAAGAAAACAATAACATACAGAATATTCTGCAAAAAGACGAATACAAATTTATGTGAGCAAAAACCAAATATACAAACAGACAGCGCAAAAGTAAAACGGCCTACTTACATGTGTTTCTTATGTAAGTAGGCTGTTTTACCTTTGCTCTGTCTGTTTGTATATTTGGTTTTTGCTCACATAAATTTGTATTCGT
>NW_022197790.1:0-2324 GCF_009176525.2 Contarinia nasturtii | reverse complement strand
ATTTTCAGATCATTTAAAAAAGAAAATTCGAAGGCGTTCAAGAGGGCCGAAAGAATAACGATGGGTCCGATGCGCGATTTCTACATGCATTTTTTTGGGAAAATAACATTACTTTGAGAAAACTCAGATGTTAAAATTCAAAGTAATCAGAGCAAAATGCCATTTTAACATGGAGGTATTTTTTCACATGGTAAAATGCAGTAAAACCCACAAAGAAATGTGTTGCGGGTAAAACGGCATTTTACCATGTGAAAAAATACCTCCATGGCATTTTGCTCTGATTACTTTGAATTTTAACATCTGAGTTTTCTCAAAGTAATGTTATTTTCCCAAAAAAATGCATGTAGAAATCGCGCATCGGACCCATCGTTATTCTTTCGGCCCTCTTGAACGCCTTCGAATTTTCTTTTTTAAATGATCTGAAAATCTAGGGGCTTTCATCATTCGTTCATACAAATTTATACACAATATTCACGTCCTATTCATCATATATACGATTAAAATTTCTCGCCTATACCAGTGAATAAGATGTATTTCAAACTTCAGTGTACACACACACACAGTATTGCTACACAGAATCGAAGAAGATCCGCACAAAAGAGAACAAAAAAACATGCCATAGACGAAATATATACGAAATATACACGAAATATACACCAAATATATGCAGTTATGCACATTTATTTGCGCGTATTACAGATGATTTTGCAATATAGTTCACTATTTAGAGTATAAATCGTATACATTTGAAGATAAAAGCCCCTAGCTGAAAATGGGGGGTTTTTTGTATGCGAAAAACGAATCTGACATTTATTTTGCGATAAAATTAAGTTTGGGTATACTTTCCATACAAAAATAGCAAAGATGATCACAAATGGCCAAAAACATGAATTTTTGTATGGAAAGTATACCCAAACTTAATTTTATCGCAAAATAAATGACAGATTCGGTTTTCTTATACCCAAAAAACCCCCTGTACAAATTTTCACATAATTTGATTTTTTTTTTCAAAGGCGTTCAAGAGGGCCGAAAGAATAACGATGGTTCCGGTGCGCGATTTCTACATGCATTTTTGGGGGAAAAAACATTACAGGTGTTCTCCTGAAATCCCCCCACATAGGGGGGTACATAATAATTTTTAAAAAACGAGGCACCCTAATGTAGGCGCAAGTATACTTATATGTCTATAGTATAAGTGAGTATAGCGTCGATTCCTGCGATGGAAGAGATAGAACTTTATCCAAATCGAATGTGAAGAACGTTTTCATTTACGGTGAAGACTAATTTGCAATAACCGTAATAAATTTTGTGCTCTTTCTACCGTAGTCTACGCTCAGCGTGATTGAAAAATAGAAAGCAAGAAAAGTGGGCTTTTCAGGTACCACCAACATTTTATGTAAGTCAACTAACCAACCAGCACCATTTCAATCTCAGTGATATTGCATTTATTTTGATTAGCGTGCCGAACGTAGTTGTTACATCAATGATACACCATCTTCAGCATTTTAATTTCATTTAAATGCCCTAATCCTAAGAAAAACGAACCTCATTTCAATCATTATATGGACACAAAATTCACATTGAGCATACATAAAATAAGAAGAAGAAAAACGAATTGAAAATTGAGTTTGCGTTTGAAACGAGAAAAAAAATAATGAAATACTATTGAACGGCTCCGTCGAAATCAAAGTATAAGAAAATATTGACGACACACATAAAAGCTCCACTGCACGGATATAACTGTGTCCGTACGTCGAACTAACATATATATTTTTAAAAAATTCTTTTGAATACGTACGTCCGGCACGATAAACAAAAGTTTTTCATGCGAGAAACATATCCAAACGTATTTCGTTTCGTATTTTGTTGATATAATAGTTTTTTATATTGAGCGCAGTGTCTGGTTTTTTCTATAGTAAATTTATCAAAAAAATTATTATATCCGTCGCAAATTCCAAAAACGATATAGTAGTTTTTGCTATAGTAAATTTTTCAAATAAATGACTCCCGGGGAGTATATAAATGACTCCAGGGGAGTAAATAGATCACTCCCGGGGAGTAAATAGAATAACTCTATAGTAATTTTTCCAAGAAAATAATTTTATACGTTGCAAATTCCAAAAACGAAATAATATTTTTTCTATATTAGATTTTGTTCCGGGAACAAATTTATTTCAATTGATAAAAATGATATACTTGTTTTTTCTATAGTAGATAAATTACTCCCGGGGAGTATAGTATATAGTTATAGTTATTCTATTTACCGGAGCTCGATCATGGTATAGAATTTCCTATATAAAACTTGTAACTAACAACACCTCTAA
>NW_022197789.1:0-3687 GCF_009176525.2 Contarinia nasturtii | reverse complement strand
TAACGTTCACAATTTAACAATGCTTTGGATTCGAAAATGCTAAGCCTAAAAATATGCGAATAAAAAAAAAGAGAAAAAAAAATCTTTGCACGCAATTTTCGACTCTCGCATTTGATTGGTTTTTGAAATTTCATTTTCGTTAATTTTTGGTGCAAACTATTTGGAACACATCAAATTATTAATAACATTTCTATTTCTGTTTCGCTTGCAGGTAATGAGAACAAGTGCAGCTTCAATCATTGGATAAACACGTTAATTGCCCATGTTGATGTTCGGTAAGAGAATGCACACTACAAAGAAAAAGCTACATTTGCACATGGTACAGAAACGAAACGAGATCATTAGACTACCGTAGTGACGGTATGGCGTAGTGTATAAGTCGGGCATGTTCAATGCATACAAAGTACATTTATCTCAACACTTTCAAATTAAATTCGCAGTGAATGATTTGAAAGGTACACTTCGCTTCGTTGCATTTCGTTGCAATCACATGAGGTGAATCAACGGAAATGAACGACATTATCATCATCTACTGCTTTGACACAGCGTTGTGTTTTATTTATTTATTTATTTTTATCTTATGTCTTTGCAATGCAAAAGCGTCTTCAATGTTGACAATTGGATTTGCAACCGATATTTCTACACCCATTCGCATACAAGAAGATTACTTTTTAATCGAATGAGTCGCAGAGACATTTCAGGATAGGCTGGAATTAACAAACATTGGGAATCATTGATATTTATAATTGAATGTATGTGATTTTGTCTATGTTATTACGATGAGCACTGATGCTGTCACTTTTTCCACACGGCGACAAAGAATTTGAAGCGAATGCATGTCAGTTGTTCCACTTTGTGAAAAGTCGACCTACTTATCAATGTGTAGTCGACAGTTTTATTTACCAAATGCAATGCCGTACAGCATTAATGGCAGTCAATGAACTTAAATGATCAATCGATTTTATTGTGATTAAAAATGCATCGAGTTTAAATTAGGGACAAAATTGATATATTGTTGAAATCTTCCGTAATTACATTCTTTTTTACTTAATTAAGACGGGGTTAGAGTAAAAAACGAAAAGGGTATGCAAAAAATCAAGGTTAGCAAAATTTTCAAAAATTGAAAAGGGATTTTTGATTCAACTCGAATCAAAATCTTCAGTAATCGAGAGAGGGATGGGGATAATTATATCCCTAGCAACCGTCTTCTGCTTTGAGGGAGTAACACATCGTCACGGGGGAATAATCGGTCCCATTGGAACCCTGGCCAGAAAGTATGGCCATAATTGGTTGAATCGGATTCAATGACACTGAATAATGAAATGAAACGCGTTAACAAAAGATTATTCATATTTATGTAAATTATTGTCAAATATTTCAAATGATTTCAAAATCTCATCATACAGCACTCGTCTGAACAAACTTAATTTGCAGTCACTTCAAAGGCGCCGTATAAATGCATCAATTTTATTTATATTCGATTTGCTACACAACAACGTCCATTGCCCATCACTGAAGACTGAAATTGCGCGTAATCAAAACGAACGTAACCTGAGAAATGTTGAGTTTTTCAAAATCAACGATAAATTATTGAGAATCAATCCATCGGTTCCACTCAATCAAATGTGCAAATTGTCAAACAAAGTCCACGAACTTTTCTCAACTCAAACAAAAAGATCAACATTCAAAAACCAACTAGTAGCCCTAAGCGATGGACACTTTTCTAACTTGTCATTAGTGTCGAATCATAATACTGTTTTCGTAAACGATTTAATGTGATATTTTACGTATTTTTTTTTGACTCATTGTACTCAGTGCAATATAAATATCAACTATTTAACTATTTATTTATTTATTTATATATTTATCATACTCTCTCCAAATTCAATTTGGAAATGATATTTAATTATTAAATTTTGAAAAGATGTGGTTTTTAACGGTGATCAGATGTGATTCAAACCTTTTTCCCACCATACATGTATAAAAAACTATGTACACACTCAAACATGATTCAGCCAGTTTTGGCGGTGAATAAATATTATTATTATTATTATTATTTCTTGAAATGATAACGCTTGAAAAGAGACGTGAAACTGCACTAATTACATTCATCTTAAACGTAAGCAATGAAAATTTTGTCTTTTTTCTCAACAATAATGTTAATTTAGACAGATTGGGGAAGCAGATTCTGCAGACTGATACAATTTTTACCGATTGAGATTTTTTTCTAGTTAGAAGCGTTTTTTTATTCACATTTTGTTCGTTTGTTTTTTTTGGATGCCATTTTCCATTTTTTTGGTGACCATTTCCTTTTTTGGTGACTATTTTTTGTATTTTTTGAGGACTATTTACTATTTTTTATGGGAGATTTTTGCAATTTTTTGTAGGCCAAAACTACCCAAACCCTTTTTACAATTTTATAATGTCTGCACATATAATAAAAGAACGTTCTGCACTGGCGAAAGAGAAATACACAGATAAAAATAGGTATATTTACCCATATTATATATGAATGGGTTAGGATTAAAGTGAGCTGAAATTTTCATATAAAAAAATCTCAATCATGAAATCGGTAAAAATTGGTCATTTGACCAACTAAAGTGAGATGAAAATAAAAGAGCAACATGATTCATGTTGGTCTTTTATTTTCACTCTAATCATGTTGAACTTTTATTTTTACGCTGCGCACGGTGGTGTTTTATTTTCAAAGCAAATAAGTTCCCGTTTTATTGGAAGTCCTATCAAGTTGGTATTTTATTTACACTTTTATCATGATGAATTTTTATTTATTTCAGCGGTCTTCCGTGTTTTTCATACAAGCCTTCCACGTAGATTAAAAAAATCGCAAAAAATGAAAAAAATAATTAATTTTTTTTTCTTCGATTTACAAATACTCCTCAATTTTCTATACCACCACTTTAATCCTAACCCATTCATATGTGACCGCAAAAAACATCATCAACATAAGTGACGATAACGATGTTATTGGATTTTTTACCCTACAATCGAAAGAAATATAAAAGAAAATGAAATAAACTCACAAACACGCAAAATCACTAAACACGTAGAGACAAATTACGTCGACCAAAAGTTTTTTTCAAATCCAATTACATTTGTTTGAAAAATCAGTGTCAAAGCGTGTACGTGAGCGAAGACATTTTATGGAATAAAATTTGTATAGACAATTTTATATGTGAAAGAGAAAGAAAAGGCATGAAGACGTATTTTTAGCGAACTTTGAATAAAATGTTAAAACGTATTCTATAAAATTCTTGCATTGAATGTTTTGCTCCGTGAAGACGATGACAACTAACAAAATAAATTCAAAGAAATTATTGCTTAATGTGAAACGTAGTTGATTTTATTATACAGTGTGTTTGGTTCGCTACAATAGGGCAAACATTACATTGAACAATCATATTAATTGAAACTGTTTGGGTGACTCAGCCGATTTCCCATTGGAAATTCGAGAAAAATCGACCGGAAGTTTTTTTGTGATTTTGACTGCCTTACTGCTGTTTTTCGTGTTTCAGTAGTATTTGCTTCTAGTAACACCAATCGAAATATACTGATGAGAAACTCTACTAATAACTATACTAATAAGATACATGCATCTTATTAGTCTTCTGACTAGTAACATTCTAATAACTATACTTATTACTATACTTATTACACTAATAAGATGAC
>NW_022197788.1:0-1003 GCF_009176525.2 Contarinia nasturtii | reverse complement strand
ATGCCCCTCTGCCAAATCGACAATTTTCAATATTTTTTCAAACTCTCGAATGTTTTGAGTTCTTAGAGAGCACGCTCACTGGCTTCTCGGTGTCTCCACTCATTTGCATAACTTTCAATCTTGACTTTTAGTACCGAGAATTGGCTCAACCTTCATATAAATACCTCCTTTTGAACTAATATGATTTCAAATCACATGCCCCTCTGCCCTAGGGGGATTCCGCGCGTATTTATGTACCAAAATTTAACTTCATTCTTAAAATCTCATAAAAATTCAAATATCTCACCGTATCTGACAATATCCGTAAGTATTCACCGATACCCACCATGTAGGATACTTCAAATTTTGTCGAATATTTTGACATTTTTAGAATATGGGTGAATATGAGATAATAATGAATGGTGGTGAATTTTTGGCGCTGCAGACCTATTTATAATAGGTGAATTATTGGGACAGCTTCTAAGCTGTCATGGTAGTTGTTTGTTACATGTGTGTAAGTTTTTGCATTACAAAGCAAAATTGAAATGTGCCATTTGCAATGGAACGGTTCTGGCGTGAGTATCAAAACTTCTACGAATATAAAATTCCAAAAATTATTAAAGATATTTTGGCTGTCTGTGCAATCGATAGAGTGTCATTAAGTAATTTAAATGAACAAAGTATAAAAGAGATTGAACAAATAGTTAATCAGAACAAATCAATATATTTTTTAGTATATAGAAGCTGTCATAATAATTCACCACTTCTTCATTCCCTGTTCTTGTCAAGTTCAACATTGTCGGTATTGCAGTTCAGAAAATCTCAAAATATCTCCCAAAAAACGTAAAGTTGTGTTAACATCTCTTGAATTTGTTGAAATCCCCCGAATTTGTTCATATTTATTCATATTTAAGAGCGCGGAATCCCCCTAGCCTCTGCCAAATCGACAATTTTCAATATTTTTTCAAACTCTCGAATGTTTTGAGTTCTTAGAGAGCACTCTCACTGGCTTCTCAGTGTCTCC
>NW_022197787.1:0-3390 GCF_009176525.2 Contarinia nasturtii | reverse complement strand
CACCAAGGCGAAGGAACGCTGTTCGGTGCAGTTATTATTATTATTATCTTGTGTGCATTGGAATTAAACTGAAAGTTAGCCAAATTTCATCTCCGAACATTCGATTTTTTTGTAATGTGTGCGCCAATGAAACGTCAAACGGTACACAATCGAACGATTTGAACGCGTCATTTGGAAAATCAACACCGAAACCGGATAGAACTTCTATTCGTCATATTATGAACGAGGTAAAATTGCTCCGAAACGTAATGGAAGAAAATTCGAAAAAATTGGAAACGATTGATGAAAAAACAACCGGCATTGACAATGCAACAAAAGTGATAGCGAGTAAAGTGCTCCGACCGGCTCTTTTGAACCCGAACGAAAACACACCGAACATAATAAAACCGTCGAAAAACTTGAAATCACAGGTAAATACACATAAACAACAATTTTCCCGTAATTCATTTGCCAGTGTTGTTCAAAATAACCCGATAAATTCTGCAAAACGACCACGTACCGACATCTCACCGAATATATTGCCACAGAAGTCAAAATCTCGTGATTTCGATGCTCCATCGCCAAAAATGGGCACAAAGTCAGCCACACATCGTCTCAGTGTTGTGGGCAAGCCAAAACGAGTCGAAAAGCCGGTGAAAAAAAGGCAATTTGGGTCTCTGGTTTCGATCCAATTACCACTACCGAAGAAATTGTTGAATACATTTTGTCCGAAACATTGGTGAAAGAAATTTCGAGATTTAGGGTGCACAAACTCGTCAAAAAAGACAAAGATGTCACCACATTGAAGTTTGTTTCGTTCAAAATCGAATTGAATGAAGGCGATTTTGACATTTTGATCAATCCGGAAGTGTGGGAAGAAGATGTTCTTGTCCGTGAGTTCCTTCAGAACAAAACATTAGGTGATTTTTTCCCGGCATTGAACTCGAAAAACATCCGCAAATCACCGACACCAGATTTGATGGATTTAACCGTATCACCACCGAGCAAAGTCACCGAAGCGTCGAACAAACAGGCCACATCATCGAACATAACAAAATGAACACCACTGTAAGAAAATCCGAACAAACTTTGACACCGCATCGAAAACAAACACAAAACTCCCCAAAAATAGTCTCGAAGCGCACAAAACTGAATGTGTACATACAGAATACACATTCCATTCGGGACAAAGTAGATGAGATTCGATTAGCAACAAAATCGTGTCCATTTAATATAATTTCATTCTTCGAAACGTGGTTATTAAAAAGCATAACAGATATCGAGCATTTCGGAAAACGTTATAATGTCTATCGTGGCGATCGGACGGAACTCACAAGTGATAGAATCAACGGTGGAGGAGTGCTGATTGCGGTTGAATGCAAATTCTACAGTGAAAAGCTGATTCTATCAGAGCGCAGCGGCCTTGAGCACGTGTGTGTAAAAATTTCGTTCGACTCGTGTAATGTCTATGTGTTTGCAGTGTATATTCGGTCGGTACACGATACTGCAAAGTTCTTGGAATTCGCTGAGATTGTGAAAATGATCCTATACAATGAAAATGACATCGTTATTGTGTGCGGTGATTTTAACCAGCCTGGTGTCAAGTGGGTCAAAGCCGATGATGGTGATTATTTTTTGCCAACAAATGTGTCGACAGAAGGTGGTATTGCCGTATTTGACACAATGTATGACTGTGGTTTCCACCAACTGTCGAATATCGTTAATCCAGCCGGGAATGTTTTGGATCTTGTATTCACAAACAAGTTCTACGAAATGTCGTTGATTGATTCAACAAGACCATTGGTTAAATCCGACATTTGGCACAAAGCAATTGAAATCGAAGTGACAATTGATGAAAACGAACCCACAGCACCGCAATCATCGGAAATATACGCATACAATTCGGCGGATTTCGATGCGATGAATGCATTCTTCATTGCAAGTGACATTTTGTTGGGGATAAATCGAATTGATGACCTCGAGAATGCATTCCAATTATTTGGCAATGTTCTACACGAGGCAATAGACTCATTTGTTCCAAAAATCACCGTTCAAAAGAGTACTGATCCACCGTGGTACACAAAGCACTTGAAACACATGAAAAATGTCAGAAGAAAGGCGTATAAAAAAGCAAGAGAAACTGGTAACTTTGACGAATACAACGCAATCACAGATTCGTTCTTGCAGTTACAAGGCCAGTTGTTCAAGTCGTACATCACCCGCATTCAATTGCAAATCAGAGCAAATCCAAAACATTTTTGGCGATTTGTAAACGACAGAAGAAAGAGAAGTGACATTCCGCCTATTGTTGAATGCAACAATGAGATTGCGAGCACAGACGTATCGAAAGCGGAATTATTTGCTGATTTTTTCGAAAATCAGTATACACAGAGCGACAATATCGACTTGGATCAATTGCTGAGTGAATGCGGTGACATCTCGTTTGACATTGACATCAATGAAGTAGACGTGATGAAAGCACTACAAACGATCAATGTAAACAAAGGAGCTGGCCCAGATGGTATTTCACCAAAACTACTGAAAAATTGTGCGCATTCTTTGTCAAAGCCGTTAACAATGCTATTTCGTAAGTCGTTGCATCAAGGAAGTGTTCCGGCAGCATTGAAAAATTCCAGAATTGTTCCAATATTCAAGTCTGGAAAGAAAAGCAGTGCATCGAATTATCGGCCGATCGTGATAATACCAACAATAGCCAAATTGTTCGAAATTGTTGTATATGGCAAAATCGAAACATTTGTTAATGCGAAAATCAGTCACAATCAACATGGATTCGTGAAAAATCGATCAACCTCAACAAATTTACTCCAAATGGTAAATTTCACGATGGACTCAATGGTCAAAAAATGTCAAACGGATGTGCTGTACACAGATTTTGAGAAGGCCTTCGATCGTGTAAACCACAGGAAATTGTTGCAGAAGTTGGTGAACTTTGGATTCGACCGACAACTTGTCAAATGGTTCCATGGATACTTGACAGCACGAACACAATTTGTTGGAATCGGGGAAAGAAAGTCAAGAACTTTCACTGTGTCATCAGGAGTACCTGCGGGAAGTATCTTGGGGCCGTGTCTTTTTATTATTTTTATTAATGACATTGTCGAAACCGTAACAAATGCACTTGTCTTACTTTTCGCATATGATCTTAAATTGATCACAATGGTCCAATCGCCTATTGATGTCATTACTTTCCAAAATGCCATTGATCAGCTGAGCAACTGGTGCGATGAAAACAGCCTATATCTGAATCTGAGGAAATGCTTCGTAATGACGTATTCAAAAGGTGGAAACGCAATCGACTACGTTTATACGATCAACAACGGCCAACACACGTTTGAACGAATAAATTTACACAGGGATCTCGGCGTTATTTTCGACACAAGACTAACGTTC
>NW_022197786.1:0-1302 GCF_009176525.2 Contarinia nasturtii | reverse complement strand
CGAACGAACACGAACGAACACGAAAACGAACGTTCGTTGACACCTCTTTTACCCAGAAAACATGTTTTTTGAGGGTGTTAATTTTTTGACCGATTCCAATACTTTACCTTACACACTAGGTGCGGAACATATGTTTCGAAGAAAGAAATTATTTGAAATGGACACGATTTGGTTGCTAATCGAATCTCATCGACTTTGTCTCGAATGGAATGTGTATTATGTATGTACAGGGGGAGGAAAAATTTTTAAGCCTGACATATAGACGGCACTAGTTACAAATTGTTCTTGTGCTGTAATTGACGTACGAACTGTCAATAGTATTGCAGAAAAAAATTGAGTTGATATCTGTCGTCGTTTGTTTTCAACATCATTGCATACCAAGTAACCTCGATATTTTTGAAAAAATGGATAAAATCGAATATCGTGCGGTGATTAAGTTTCTCACAAAAGAAGGTGTGACACCAAAGGATATCAATGATCGCTTGCGTGCTGTTTATTGGGTCCTTGCCCCATCGTATGCCACAGTAAAACTATGGGCAAAACAATTCAAGTGGGGTAGAGAATCATTGGAAGATGATCCTCATACAGGTCGACCAATTGAAGCAACAGCTTCAGATGTAGTGCAAAAAATTGAACATCACGTGCACGAAAATCCTCGAATGAGCAAGAAAGTGTTAGCAGCAATGTTTGACATCTCAGAGAAGAGTATTTACAACATACTTCATGAAAAATTGCACATGAGAAAGGTTTGCTCGCGATGGATTCCAAGAACGTTGAACAAATCCCAAAAAGAAGAACGAATTGCTGCTGCACACGAGTTTCTCGAGTTGTTGGAATGGAATGAAACGGACACATTTGAGGGAATAGTGACTGGCGACGAAACCTGGATCCACTACTATGATCCAGAGCTCAAATCACAGACGATGGAATGGCACAAACGTGGTAAACCAGCATCGAAAGTGCCACGCAAACAAATTGCCACAAACAAAGTAATGGCCTCTGTATTCTGGGATGCCAAAGGCATATTATTGGTTGAATTCCTTCCAAAGAATACCACAGTCACGGGCTATTATTATGCACAACAAATGCATAGATTGCGTAAAGCGATCAGAGAAAAGCGTCCTGGTTTGCTCACTCGAAAAGTTCTTCTTTTGCATGACAATGCACCGCCTCACAAATCATTGCTTGCACAAGCTGCCATCAGGGAATGTGGGTTCGAACAACTCCACCATCCACCGTATTCTCCAGATCTGGCCCCCAGCGACTATTTCCTGTTCCCAAACACCAAAAGATATCTGAAGG
>NW_022197785.1:0-1648 GCF_009176525.2 Contarinia nasturtii | reverse complement strand
TGTCGATTTTATCATCGGATCAGAAAATTATGTTCTACAAAGTTGTTCAGAATGATGAGAGAAATTTTTTGGGTCAGCTTCCCTCCAACTCCCCCTACCCCTTAGGGGGTGGGGGGTCGTAGCCCCTTAACCCCTGATTTTTTTGACCTGAAAAAATTCGGCTTCAGCATGCCAAAAAACCTTTAGAAAATGTTTTTTCCAGATGCCTTCCGAGACAATTTTCACATAATAACCCATAGTCTCATTGTATTTGATCCCAAATGGGGGGATCCTACTTTTTGTAAAAATTGTAATCTTACAGTTTTTGTATGGAAATCGTATTACGTTATTATATCGCAAAATAAATGTCAAAAATGGATTCCTCGACCCCAAAAACCTCCGCATACACATTTGGCTAGAGAAAAAATAATGTTTTTTTGTCTTTTTCAAATAACATCTAAGTCGATTTTTGAATATTTTGGAAAATATCTATCTAGAAAAAAGCGGAGGCTCGAAATTCATTTTAGACATATGGTATTGTCAAGCCAAAAAAGTATTATTGTGAAATGACAGAGTCACATTTACATTAGCGCCGTATATCGAATTAATTTCGCTTGGCATAGGGGGAAATATTTTGACAGATAGTACTCGATCCTTTGACGCACCCTAATATATATATATTTAAGCCCGACATATAGACGGCACTAGTTACAAATTGTTCTTGTGCTGTAATTGACGTACGAACTGTCAATAGTATTGCAGAAAAAAATTGAGTTGATATCAGTCGTCGTTAGTTTTCAACATCATTGCATACCAAGTAACCTCGATATTTTTGAAAAAATGGATAAAATCGAATATTGTGCGGTGATTAAGTTTCTCACAAAAGAAGGTGACACCAAAGGATATCAATGATCGCTTGCGTGCTGTTTATGGGGTCCTTGCCCCATCGTATGCCACAGTAAAACTATGGGCAAAACAATTCAAGTGGGGTAAAGAATCATTGGAAGATGATCCTCATACAGGTCGACCAATTGAAGCAACAGCTTCAGATGTAGTGCAAAAAATTGAACATCACGTGCACGAAAATCCTCGAATGAGGAAGAAAGTGTTAGCAGCAATGTTTGACATCTCAGAGAAGAGTATTAAGAACATACTTCATGAAAAATTGCACATGAGAACGAAGAGAATCCAAGAACGTTGAACAAATCCCAAAAAGAAGAACGAATTGCTGCTGCACACGAGTTTCTCGAGTTATTGGAATGGGATGAAACGGACACATTTGAGCGAATAGTGACTGGCGATGAAACCTGGATCCACTACTATGATCCAGAGCTCAAATCACAGACGATGGAATGGCACAAACGTGGTGAACCAGCATCGAAAGTGCCACGCAAACAAATTGCCACAAACAAAGTAATGGCCTCTGTCTTTTGGGATGCCAAAGGCATATTATTGGCTGAATTCCTTCCAAAGATTACCACAGTCACGGGCTATTATTATGCTCAACAAATGCATAGATTGCGTAAAGCGATCAGAGAAAAGCGTCCTGGTTTGCTCACTCGAAAAGTTCTTCTTTTGCATGACAATGCACCGCCTCACAAATCATTGCTTGCACAAGCTGGCATCAGGGAATGTGGGTTCGAACAACTCCACCATCCACCGTATTCTC
>NW_022197784.1:0-2068 GCF_009176525.2 Contarinia nasturtii | reverse complement strand
CGGTTATTTCAATCATTGATATCTCAGCACAAATATCACGTATCTTTTCTATTTCTGTGCTATCATATCGCAGATCACCTTCTAAAGAGCTGTAAGCGGTGCCAAAATATTTTGCAAAAAAACCAGCAATTGATCGCTTGCTTTTTCATTCAAATAAGTCATTTCATGTGGTAGATCCTCACTTTTCCCTTTTTTGAAATTCACGTGTTTAAAGAATTTCTTTGGATCATCATCTATCAGCTTCTCCATCTCTATTCTATAATCTTTTAGAGCTGAGCGCGCACATCGCTTATATTCCCTTCTTATTTCTTTGTAATGTTCAATCGATTCGACAGTGTTTAGCGTTTTTTTGTTATGATGTGCTTTGCTGACTTTATTCTTCAACTCAACCAATGACTTGTTAAACCACATCGGATGTGTCCTGATGATTTTTGTCTTTAACTGTACATGTGTTTCGATCGTTGACTTAATAATTGTATAAAAAATATCCAGTCTCAATTCTAATGAACTTGTATCAAAAACACCATGCCAATCTACATCAAGAAGCGACTCATTTATTCGTTTATAGTCAGCATTTTTAAAGTCGCGATATGTTTGTTTTGTTACAATAGTTTTGACGACTGATTCATTATATTTTATTTCGATTGCATTGTGGTGCTTTTCAAAATTCAATAAATGAAAGTCACTTATGGTACATTGAAACAGTTCAACATCATTTGTCCAGATCAAATCAAGCATATGACCATTTTGGTTGTAATTCTTGTTAATCTGGTGAAGTCCCAGTTCATAGCAAGTATCCAGCACTATCTTCTCTTTTTCACTGGCTGCATTGATAGCAATTGCAATGTCTGGGTCTTCGCAGCGATACAGCGCATAATACCCGTGCAACGCCGCTTTTTGATATACCGATTAGTTGAAGCGATTACACGAAGTATGAACCAATTAATTACATGCTTACTACATTCAATGATTATTATACGAAAAAAATACCAAACAGTGATACTACTTTAATTGATTTATAAGTAAATTTAACAACAGTCAAACTGAGAATTGAAAAATATTTAAAACAAAATAGATAGAATTGAATAGAAAACATACTGAGAAAATTATTAATCTCCTTCAAAACTACTAGATGAAAGAATATAATTATTTTGTATTTATTCAAAATATATTCAATAAACCACCAAGGCGAAGGAATGCTGTTCGGTGCAGTTATTATTATTATGATTGCTGAGTGACGTGAGCTGTCACGTCTGCATGTTTTTTTTTCTTCGCTCTCTATTTGGATACTTTAATTTTGCTTAATTTTAATCGAAATCACATTAAAAAAACAGGAAAAATTATTGAAAGAATTATTATTGAATTGTGTACAAGAAAAACATCAAGTTTAAGTGATTTGAAGTAAATTAAAGAAAAGAAGAGGAAGAAAACGAATGAAAAAGTGTCTCATCATTGTTGTTAGTGTAATTGACGGTACAACATGAGTAAATTGCATTGCTGTGTTGAAAATGGTTGTGACGGATTACGCTATTTTGGTCTGCATTTGAACTGCATGATTTGTGAAAAAAAGATATATGTGGCATGCATGAGATTGTGGGATGATGTTGTGAGGAGTTTCTTGATAAAATTTGGACTTCTACAATTGACAGATCCAGCTAAAAATGCATTTTCATATGTTAGCGACAAACGTGTTGAAGATGAATTCAAAAAACTCTTCAGTGCTGAATCGCCTTTCGCAGTTACATGTTTTACATGCTGGTCTCGGAAGCAATTTGACAACGAAAAAAAAACAAACATCGAACAAATCGTGACCAATAAATTTGAAGATCTGAAAAAACAATTGCTTGCTGATTTCAACAAATTTCAACCAGAGCCTAAAACAAATGTAGACACAAAAAACAAAAAATTGGTCGATTCAATGTGTCAGACTGAGGGTCGTCGCGCAATGAAAAATAAAAAAAAGAAGATAAGAAAACAGCAACAACAAGAACAAAATCAACAGCAAAGTGACGGAAAAGGGAGCGATGCAGGTACAGGTGCTGATATTGGTGCAAACGATAAAAAAAGA
>NW_022197783.1:0-1137 GCF_009176525.2 Contarinia nasturtii | reverse complement strand
CTTTAAATAATTAGGATCTGGGGTTTTAATTAAATTCCATCGAAATGTAGAACAATTGTACTTACAAACTAATGCCTAGCTTCTATTCCATCGATCTCAAACTTAATTTATTGCACTAAAATACCTTCGATGGAGCTCATATGTTGTAATCGGCCGATAATATCCATGCAATTCGTTTTCCGCGTCGACTTCGCTCCAAATCTTTGGTTATGTCTCGATGATTCACATGTTGCATCGACTTCGCGCCGATGATGGAAGAAATTCGTCGGACAAATGTATTTCGCTTCTTTTGATCAGCGAAAATACATATGCGTTATCGATAATGCTTACACAGTAAACGGCCTCGTGTAAAAATAATTGTTTTGTTTGAACAATTACGCACCAAATAGCTTATAGGTCTTACTTGTGCGACGATCCGACGAAGAAGCACGTCTCTCTTCTACGTTGGTCACAAGTTACGTGGTGAGATTGTCGACTGGAATGTTTGACAATTATCGCTATCTAGACTGACCTTAATTCTGATAGAAAATTTGTGTTTACAATTCGCGTAGTGTCATTTTGCAAGCATGATTGACTATTATAATAGTTTTCATTTGACTGGATTAGAATCCCATAACAATACGCTAGGATTGATGTGAATATAATTTGTTGATATTAAAGCCTGCTTTCATCTAATAATAAAAGTGTTTTAGATGTTATCCACGCGTTGGGTAACTGACATTGCTGCCGCTAATCCGCCCGTATCCGTGTCCGCCAGTGTCCGTCGACCTCCGCCAATATCCGTCCACATCCGCCAATATCCGTACGGAGACGGATATATTCTTTCTCCGTATCCGTTTATATCCGTATTGTAACACACTCGCATGTCCGCCCGCCTGTCAGACGGACATAATGAATATCCGCCCACCTGAAAAATGTCAGACGGAGATAAGCGGAGGCGGACATGATGAATATCCGCCGGCCTGAAAAATGTCAGACGGAGATGGGCGGAGGCGGATAACCGTTAACAGGTGGGAAAAAACCTGTTAATAGAGACATTTTTTTATCTTTGTTTTTTGTGAATTTAATGAATTTTAAAAATATATCTAAACTTCAGGGGCACGCAGAAAAATTGCCAATTTAATCAAAATTGTAGAT
>NW_022197782.1:0-3245 GCF_009176525.2 Contarinia nasturtii | reverse complement strand
AAACTGCAACAGCGTGTATTTCGGTGTTGTATACACGGCCATTCCTTTCTTGAGCATTTTGATACGATGATGAACGTAATCAATCCAGAGTATGCCCAGTGGTGATGGCATTCGCTGATACAATTGTCGATTATTTCGATCGTCCTGCTCCTCTTGGGTGAACTGCTTCGTCCATCGTTTTGCCTTTACATCGCGCGTCTTCTGCTTTGCCAGCCAATGGTACTTCTTACTGGACGTTTTCATGTTGACCTGAAATGGAAAAGTGAAGAAAAAATTATTCACGTAACTGTATCACTTTCTATTTCTCAATAATGCCAAAAATTTAAACACTCACTTCTTTCTTTGTTTCGATATTTCGACGAACTGTGGCATTCCATGTTTTCATGCCTGGATCGATTCCCAGTTCGTAAGCAAATTTTCCGCCGATGAATTGCTTTCGAAGAATATCATCATTCTGCATCTGTTGCTCGTATTGCTTTGACATGCGATACATAATCGACACAGATTCACCGTTGCTGACGATGGTATAATGGAATTCTTTGTTTTTCTTCAGTTTTCGATTGATGGTCGTTAAATCGAATACTTGATTCCAATAGAATTCTTTGTTCTGGCGAATGTAACTTTCGGTTGCTTGTCTACCATCAACTTGTGGAAGTTGTTTCGATTCGGCCAGCATTCGATAGAAGACATCATTGCACATGAACACTGCCTTTCGTTGATAATCAGGCAATGGAACAACCGAGAGATTTTTGATATTTGGTATCTTCACATTGTTATCTTGCGCCCAATTGTGCCACTCATCGATTTCTGTCTGCATAACGAGCCACATTGCAGTTGCTTTGAACCAATAATCGCCTTTTGAAAAATCCTTGATGTTGTGATCATTGGTTGGGCCACCAACTTCTCGCACAATTGCAGTAACCATGCCAGTAAGTAATGTTCGCTTGTGTCGTTTGAAATCTGCATTTTGATGAGTGTCACGGATCGCATTGTAGCCTCGAATCATCAAATCGACTGCATTGTCAATGTCCTTCTTGTCGAATTTCCAACCGGTAGACACTGCGTTGAATTGCCACGCTCGCATTCGCAGATAGTTTTTCAACTTCTTCTTGCAGTGTGTCGTTTGACCGGTTTTCAAGCATCGCGTGTGATTTTGGCACAGCGTTTTAAAATGATTACCAAAATAATCGTTCTTGGGCCAGGCGAAATTATTTTCTGGACTGAGCTCTTCGACAAACTGACGGAAATGTGGCTCCATATTCTCACCTTCTTTGTTTTTTTGCAAGACGGCATAGAAACATTGCTCTATCACTTCCTCGCCACGATTCTTTTCAACGAGCTGTCCTTTCTTCTTTCCTTTTTTGGCCGGATACGTTCGGTTTTTAAAAAACTCCCACTGTCGATTCATTTGTGCCGATTTCACTTTATCCAAGAAAAGTAATGATGCCAAAACGGTGATTTTCGTTGACATTATGCTTTTCTGTTCGATCCACGGTTTGACAATGTGATTGAACTCTGGTCGTAAAATTGTGTTGAGGCGCATTTTAATCGCGAACAATCCATTATCATTTACATCATCATCAGCATCCTTTTCTTTTTGCGCATTCGTTTGAAATTTGTATCGCTTTTTTCTTGGCGCTGTAGCCGCCGTAGTTTCACCAGTCGTTGACATGTTGAACTAAAACGGAATAAAAAAAACACACGCGCAATTTAGAACACAAATAAAATGACAAATATATTTTCTGCACTGTGTAATTTTTAAATGAATTGAATCAATAGGAAGCACTGAATATATGGGGACAAAACTGACACTTGATGTTACCTGATTGAATGTTAAGCGTGAAGTGATTCAAAATCGACAAATTGAGTGATATTAACTCTTTTGAATCCAACATATAAATGCAAACCACACCAACACGGTCCAAAGTTGAATCGAAATATTTGCAGTTTCAGCTTGTGAATGTTTTGTTATTATCAAAACTAAACAAAATCAAACACAAAATTCACCGCAAATATCTCGTTTGAAAACAATCGGTTGACAATAATTCCAATAGAAAACCGCCAACAGCGAAAAATAAACTTCTTTGAAAACAGGAAACAAATATAACATACACTGACACAATCCAAAAATATGTTTTAGCACTTTTATCAATCGAATCCAATGAAATTATGACGATGCAAATTCAAATAAAAAAAACATTGATTCTGACAAGTTTCAACACGATCGTTTCATTTGAACCAACACACTTCTCCACATTCCGATGGTTCTGTGTCGAAAGCATTCTTATACTGCACACATTTTTTGTTTATAAAGCGTTTGAATAAGAATGTATGGTACGGAACTTGTATGGACTGCTTGGTTCAAATCATAAAATGATTTTACAGGCCAAAAAAACAGCTGACACAGCGAACAACACGATTCTGAAAATGCGTTGAATATAAATACTTTCTTTTGTTTATTTATCGAATTCTAAAGAATCGCAACAATATTCTATCAAAGCGAACAGTGTCGATATACGTGCAAACAGCAAAGAGAATTGTACTTCAAATTCTAATCAACTATATTTTCAGATATGTTTTCGTTTCGGGAAGTGCTAAAATCAATCGCTTCGTTATATGAATGCCATTTACTAACATAGAATTTTGCCTTCTTTGAATTAAGAAATACCATTTTTTTATTTGCTGATACGGGAAACACTCTACGGTACATACACATATGATCGGCTGAGAATAAAAGTGACTTTGAGTTTTTTTAAACCGTCTCCATCTTATGTAAATCCTATACAAATTATGAGACACTTTTAAGATTTTTTCTGCTTAAAGTCTCTTTTATTACCAGCCGTACATATGTACGTTCTATCGATCTGTGTAGAGCGCAAATCTTTTGCATCAAAGCGTACGGCGAAATGGATACACTGATGTGTCATCAAATATAAGAGGAAGTCACATTAAAAAAAAATGTGTTCGCTGCCCACTGTTCGTTAAATCGGTGTATATTACTGCTGGCAATCAATTCCAAGAAACATTTATTGTAAACAAATATCCAAGTCAAAACAATGATCATAAAATTTGCTTTCTTATCGCTGTACAATTTATCAATATTTGGTTAATTTGAAAAAATGTGGTTGTTTATGTTGGAGCAAAGCGTTTTCCGTGAAATTCAATTTCTTCGATCAGTTATCAAAGCAAAAGTAAACCAGATTTCGGCTGTAGTTTTCTCATGATATTTCGGCTTAAAATGATTG
>NW_022197781.1:0-1418 GCF_009176525.2 Contarinia nasturtii | reverse complement strand
ATTTTGTACATATTTGAGCGAACGCGTCACTGGAAATTTATATCAGAACATTTTCAGATTTATAGTATTGCGTCACACTGGGAACTTCGAAAGAAGTGTTTTTTTACGTATTTGATATAAACAGTACCGGAGAAATTGAAATCAAATATTTTTGCATTGAAATCATTTTAATATAAATCCGACCTTGTTTCGATTTATATTGAGAAATGCTTTCATTGCAAGTTTATATAAAATGTCATTTCAATTCGGCGATTCAAATATTTATTCGTGTTGGAATCATGGTCTGAGTCATATTGCGCAAATAGATCATTCGCGATTACTAACGGCTTTCGAGAATATAAACAGTACCGGAGAAATTGAAAACAAATATTTTTGCATTGAATGCATTTTAACCGAAGTCCAAATAATTTTTGCAAATTAGGCATAAATATTTTGGCTATAAAAGAAGTGTATCACTTAAGAACTATCACTTATTACATTTCTTTTGAATAAAGTGTTACTATACTGATTAAAAATGAACTCAGAAGGTATCGCAGAAACATTAACCGAAGATATGGAAGTGTTTGTTTCATTCGCCAGAAAAATGCTTGTCATCACCCTCGTTTGTGCGCTGATAATCATCATTTGCAACGATATTTATGAACGCATCTGGAACAAGATTGAAAAAAACAAGACACGAAGTTTAGTGGACGTTCCAAAATGAAGTAAGTGTAATATCATATCTCTCAATTTAAAAAAAAATCTCAAAAATTTAAATTTTAAAGCCAATGGTAATTTTTTATATTGTATTTTATTCTTTTTTTGTATTTTCAGGTGATGTCTTTTCGCCCTGAATGCCAAATGATGAAAACAATCGCCTCCAAAATCGACCTGAATCCAAAATGAAAACAGACTTTCAACCTTCAAAATTTAAACAAATATTTTGGAAAAGTTCAATTAATTTATTTTTAGGTTTTTAATGAGACAATTAGTACTCTTTTTTCCTAAAATTCATTTAAAATTGTTATACAAAATTCAATTTCGATTCAAAATATATATCACACTCCAGCATTATCCAAAACATTGTCTTTTCTTGTTTGTTTTCAACTTTTCCTTCACAGTAAAAAAAATCAAAGCGAAATTTTTTCTCATGATAGATTTATTTTTTTATTTAAAAAAGTAAAATGTTAGATAATAGCATTGGAAAGTGAAAGAAATCCGGCAAGCCTAATATACACTATGCAGTTAATTTTGATAAGTTTTGTATGCTTTATCAAGTGAAAATTCTTTTTTTCTGTGAATATGTAAATAATCTACCGAATTTTTCGTTGTATTAATTCATAGTCAGAATCAATCGATTTGAAATGAAAATTAAGGTTTTTAGAAATAAATGTTAGATGGTGCATAAACAGTTGTATTTCGACGATC
Organism: Contarinia nasturtii; assembly: GCF_009176525.2. Classification (NCBI taxonomy): domain Eukaryota; kingdom Metazoa; phylum Arthropoda; class Insecta; order Diptera; family Cecidomyiidae; genus Contarinia; species Contarinia nasturtii. Next base: position 11 of record NW_022197781.1, on the reverse strand, counting down.
ACTTAAGAAAA
>NW_022197780.1:0-3106 GCF_009176525.2 Contarinia nasturtii | reverse complement strand
AAGAACGTAGATTAAAACTGAAAAAATAAATCAGAATTAGTCTACAATGGAATGTAAGTAAATTTACAATAACCCCAATTTGAATGTTGAACTAGTGTCATAGTACTCGTTGAAAAGACATAACAATTCGTGTCTTTCATTGTTTTTATTTTTCTTGTAGTTGTATCATAAGTTCAATTGATATTTATGTTATTGTGTCGGTTTGTTTTATTTTCTTCATTTCAGGTCGGAAAAAGAATCGAAATTCCAGTTTAGTCAAGTCCGTCTTCCACCAGTTGAATTAGAATTTACGCCAATGGTTGGCATGGAAGTTGAAGTGTTTTCTCGTTTGAATGCTGCAAATGATTACGCATGGAGACTGGCTTATGTTCAGGTGTTTTTTACTTCAAAATTACACTAATTACACTAATTACTATATTCATATTACCATGTCGTGAATCGTTTTTTATCTTTGTGTTACAGAAAATTAAGGCTCGATCTCTGACTGTTGAATACTTGGGCCGCAATGCATCTACTTCTTATTTTCCTTTCTACAAAAAGCGAAACACAGAAAAACTCCCCACCGTTAATATACGCCCTAAAAATACGAATCCAACGATAACTGATACGACATTTTATAGATTTACAGTTAAAATACCTGAAGTAGTTACACCTGGGTAATGAAAATCAACCAAAAAAATCATAAACGCCTTTATTTGGTTATAAATAAATAATAGCATCCTAATTATTCATTTTTAACAGTGCTCGAACTAACACTCATGTTGACTACGTTCCGTTATGCAAAAAAGTGGGAGCTATTTATTGTCGTCTTATTCATGGCACCAGCCAATTATTGATGATATCAACTGATCCGATGTCAGAGGTAAAATCCAGAGTGCTCGGACCTTTACATTTTAAAAACATCGAAAAAGAGGTAAATAAAAACGGAAAAAACCATGTTCGTTGTGTTTCCCAAGGATTTGATACTGATGCAATGTTTTTTTTCTTCTGTGGTAAAATTAATACACATCGGAATAAAAATTTAGTATCGCATGCATCAAAGAAATAAAAAAGCGAGTCAGAAAAAAACCAAGTGAGTATTCATGAATTCGGCAACTGTACATTCATTGTATTCAATGGTTTATTTTCATGGGCATTTTCCAGTCATAAGGACAACTTTTCTGTGTCTAAGAGGTTGGTGAATTATGTTGATAATCTACACAAAATTAGTTTAGACATGGCTTGGAAAGTCGATGGAGTGACAAAAATCAATCCAATTTCCTCGGATACTGAAGTTAATTTCAACATAGAGGGTACCACTGCAAAGGCTGTACAAGAGGCACGCTTAATTTTGGATTTCAAATTGAAGTCTTTCACAGAACCAAAAAAAGGAGTCGATATTATGATAGATGGACTTAATGAATTACAGACTCTTGTTGATAACAGTGGCATCGCTGTCGCTATTATAACGGTAAATAGAATATTTTTCATTGTTGACCATTTGTATATTTAATTGCCGACTTGTTTTTGTTTTTGGATCATCTAGCTTGAAGGTGAAAATGTGCGTTTTGAATTTATTGGATCGGAAGAGACCATTTCACTTATGGATTTAGCTTTCAAAAATCAAAGGGAATTTATTAAGGTAAACACACAAATTTCAATTGAATTTCGATCAAATTATGTCATACTTTACTGTTTTTTTTGTTTGTGACAGAAATACGAGGAAATAAAAAAAGAACATCCAAAGTTCGAGTCAAACGATTCTAATGTAATCGACAGCAGCATTTCTTCAAACGATTCGGAGCAAACTGTCATCAGTAATTCTTGTAGTATTCTGAAAATTCTCGAAAAACGAAAAACGGTGAAAATTTTTCCGTCAAAATATTTAGATTTATTCAGCGAGATTAGCTCATCTACACCTATACCAAGGTCAAGGTACATTAAGAAAAAATCGTTACTTGTAAAATGTCTAATTAAAGCGTCAAATCTTTGATTAAAGAATGACGAAAAATATTTTGATTCGAACTCTGTGAAAATAAAAAAAATGGTCGATTTAAGATTATAAATGAGGGCCAGAAATCTGGGTCTTTTTGGGCGGTATCTATATAATGCCAGAATGATAAGAAATATTAGTGGCTTTTGACTAGAAAACCTTTTTGTCAACTATTTGTTACATTTTTCATTCAAATGGGCTTTCTTTGCTTTGCAAAAAACGTCTGGAGTTGAATCATAGAACATTAATATATGTTTAATATTACATTTTACATTTTACAGTAATACGTCGACTGATACAAACAACGATACACATAGTTCAAACAACGATGATACAGAATCGAATTAAGGATAGTACCGAGGTTCAAACTCATTTTTAAAACAGAAGAAAACGATAGAAAAATTCAGGTTCATTTTCCGAAGAAAGAAAACAATATTCAAACAATCAATATTTTAAATATGCAAAGTCAATTATGGAGAAAATGTCGAGGGAAATAAGATTAAAATAAACATCCAATTTGAGCAAGTATAAGCTTATTGAATAGAAAAGTGAAAAAGTAACAAAAATGAAAGTATAAAAAAGTAAAGAAAAAATTGTGCAGGAAAATGGTCAAAGAAATCAGAACATACAATCAAACATTTACATTAAACCGAATTATTCCTTTCATTGTTAAACGAATTATTTCCATGTAATTTAGACAAAATGTTTTATTTGTATTCCATTTTTAACGTGAAAATTAGTATTTTTTTAAACCAGAATATCATTAAATATGTTAAAGCATGAAGTGAATGTCAGGTGAAATTGCTCACGATCGTACGCTATGAATGCGAAAACACATACATAACATATGAAATCACAAACATACAAGCAAACAGAACGATTAAATACGAGAAAAAGAGAGAAAGAGGGCATTCAACGAGTTTTGATCATACTAAACAATAATAGTAGTTTACATTGGCATATAGTTTTGGTCGCCCTGAATGACCCAATCCGGAGGGCGGGGGTCAAAATAATATAAAAATGAAACCCCCGCCCTTCGTAGATACATTTATTCAAATTAGGTTAATTTTCAAATTGAGAGGTATAAAAAAAAGTATTTACCTTCAACGCTTGGTACGGCAAATTATGGTAATG
>NW_022197779.1:0-6936 GCF_009176525.2 Contarinia nasturtii | reverse complement strand
GCGACATCACTATTAATTTTAAAAAAGTAATGAATATCAAATTTTTTTCATATATTTACAAGTTAAATAATCCTGCCATTTAGTTCGGTAAGCTAATGATTATCTTGATTCCAGAATCTCGGCTTGTCTTTGTGCAGAGCAATTGTGTCGAATTTGGTTGAAAATTTCGGTGGAAAATAATCCTTCACACTTTTTTCATCTCTGAAATCAGAATTTAAATTGTCAAAATGACATTTCTAAAATTATTTAAAAAATAAATATTAAAATGTTTTATTAACATCACATTGGTTTTTTAGTTTATACAGATGCTACAAATAATGTAAAATGTCAAAACACACACACTTGTACGTAGCTGTCAAAATAAGCTACAAGAAACACATTTTTATTGCAGCTCTGCTGTTGCTACAATAATTTGCGGAAAAACCGCCTCCACTTTTTCTGTGAGTATTAGAGTATTACTCTAGTTACTTAAACGACTCATTGTAAAAATATTATTAAAAAGAAAATGTTTTAATGAAAAACCAAAAAAAAGTGGTTTTTTCTTAATTTGTATAATAAAAAAAAATGTTTTATTTATTTATTTATCCGTGGATTATGTACATTAAACTATAATAATAATACCTCTTTTTTGACCACATTTATTCTAGTATTTTTTTTTTAAATATTCTAAGTTTTAAATAAAATATTTTTAAAATATGTGAAAAGAAGCAAACTTACCATGTTGAGACGCTTCAAATAAATGTGGTTCTTTTTTGACCATTTTTTGGTTATGTCAAGTATAAAATTTTCGTTGATATTTGGTACTAGATTTTAGTACTAGTTTTAGCACAAATCTAGTACTCTTGCACAATGAACTTATTGTTCAAAATTAGTTTAATGTACATAATCCACGGATAAATAAATAAATAAAAAAATAAAATAAAACATTTTTTTAATTATACAAATCAAGAAAAAACCATTTTTTCGGTTTTTCATTAAAACATTAATATATATTTTTACAATGTGTACTCTGGCAAGTACTTGTACTTTAGCAAATACTTGTACTCTAGTATTTACAAGAGTATTTTATATAATATATTGGAATATATTGGAATATATTGGTGGCATATTGGTGGCATATTTGAAAAAAGTGGTTTCATATTCGTATACGAATATAAACCAATGTGTCGCAAATATTTGTCAATAAATTGCGACTATATACACGCAATATCCCCTAGATGCACTGTAGAGTCACGCGCTGATATCTTTCGATCTCTGTACCGCAGATTCTATTTAGTGAAATGATAAGTAGCGACCCAGAGTCGGTTTTTTTGTGAACGTTGTCGCTGTCTTTTCTTCACATTTTCTTTTGCTTATTAGAATCGGTAATTGTGATCATCGGATGTTAAATGAAACCAAACAAATGAAGCTAAACCAGCAATAACAGATAACATCAGCATTATAATAACAAACAACAAAGATACATTGACATCTAGACACTTTTAATGTATTAGCTTAAATTTATTCAATGCTAATCATATTCGATCACCTGACATTATAAAATATATAATTCATCGCTCGGATTAAATTAAGATTCGACCATTTGTTTTTTTGCTTTTCGTTTGTTATCAATATGTCTGGCTTTGAACTAATTAATTCGCAGAATATTTTTTCCACCAATCCGAAATATTTTTTTTCTTCTTGTCAACTTTAATTTGTGTTCGGTCCGGTACGAATGAAATTTATTTTAGAATTTTTTTTCTTACTATTTGCAGCTACCAAACTGTGTGTTTCCGATTTTATTTCTAATTGATTAATATGCTTTATTTTGGATTTTCATTTAGCCACAATCTTGCCCCCGTACAGATCCAATTTCTGGATAACTTCACATTTTGATAATATGTTTTCAATTCAATCAGCATATTCTTTTGTCGATATTAGTTGAACAGTGACACTCGATGATTTGCAGTGAAATGCCTTGATCACCAACATTAAGCAACGACAGCAAGAATTGACATGGACGAATTACCGATGGCATTAAAGCAAGCACACCCATACACATTCGTACACATTTGATGATTACATGAAATGAAGTCTAATAAAAGACGCAACGTTGCAAACTTTCTAATTTATTCCTATTGTGAGAAATACCATCCGAAAATTGCATATAATATTTGTGATGAAAATGGAAGCAAAAGCTATGATTATGAATGGCGGAAGTGAGATGTGAATGCAATTTGTGCTGTTCTTTAGTACAAACTCAAATATCAAAGTCAATTCCACTTTCGATCGATTCGAATTAAATGTTGGTTTTCTTTATTACAATCACATTCTCATCGATGTTGCCAAATATAAAATTTTCGACGTACAGAAGCATAGAATCAGCGAGACAGAGAGCAAGCCAATAGCATATGATATTTGTGATAACTTTCTTTATCTGTAACTCTGTCGTTGTTAGAGTGAATGTTTTATTTTCACTTCAGATTATGTGTGTAATTCCATTTGTGTAAAGCAACAAAAACAAAATTCACTTTCTTGTTTGTGACATTTGTTGCTCCTTGCAATCTTCCGGCACACCACCGTGGGAAAGGGAAATGCTCAAACTTTCACAAAAGAAATTAATTTGAAATTATATTCGATTTTACAAAATGTTTACTATTCTGTATGTGTAGAAAAGAGAGAAACGAAGTGCTACTTCATTCATCTTTCTCTTCTCCATCCATTTTGTTCGTATCGGATTTGATATACTAGTTTCGCATTACAAAATCCAGTATAAATATGTGCGATTCACAAACGAAAATGGCACGTATCAATTTTACTGATTTCTCTCTTTCTTTCTATGCGTGTTTTTTGTCCCTCACATGATCCATTTTGTACTGAGCTGCTTCCCCGTTCTAGTTCTTTCTTCTTTTCATTTTTGACATGATTTTTTTTATCCTGAATTCGTTCGATTCGATGTTGTATGTGTCATTGAATGCTGCAATATTATCGTTGCTTGTCTCACAATACATGGATTACATTTTTTTCGTCTCACTCCTTGTTTGTATCAAGAATTCAATTTTGTTCGCCTTCAAATATGAATGTGCAAAAGTTTCGCTTCGTTTTTCTTCGTAATTTCTTTTCAATTCTTTCCTACCGCCATTCATATTTCGTTCCAAATACAATTATTTATTGTCGAATTTGTGATTTGTTGTTATTGTGTGGCTAAAAAGAACAACACGACTTCCGTTTGCCGACTAAACTTTTGAATCATGTCCACACGTGGACACGACCTTTTTTGCCGTTGTTGTTCTTGTTTCATTATATTTTGTTTAATTGAAATTCAATTCGCAATGTGCATGGATCGTGTGGCCAAAACGGTAGAATATTAACGTCAATTCCAACAACAGTAAATACATTTGATTGACATAAATTGTGGAAAATTATTTGAAATTCGCCAGCATGTTCGCGAGATATACCGAGTAATGAACTTTCTTTTGCCTATATTTTATTGAGAAAATATAGGCAATAGACTTGGCAATCATTGTATACATATGAATATTTTTCATTGGTGAGCGTGTGTTTTCAATGGCCAGGAAATGAACGAAAAAAACCCATCAAAATTCTCGAAACGAAAACGATGCATTAGTTTAATTTTCTTCATTCGTATCGAAGATGTAAAACGATATATAAATAAAATTGATGTTCCATCAACAAAATTCCGTTTTTTCCTATCTTTTTTCCGCTCATTTAGCGAAAGAGCAGAGAGTATAAAAAGCAAAATAGTCAGCAAAATACACAGAATCCGTGCAAATAGAGGCAGAGAGAAAGAGAGAGAGCAATTGAAAGCCACCAACTTGAACAAAAATGTAAAATTCCAGAGCGAAGTACATACCGTGGGGGAGTGAAAAAGAATGGAATGGCGTTCATGCACGATATTACCATATTGCCCCAGTGTATATGCGCGCGAAAGAGAGATCATTGACAGCCATCGTCATTACCGTTCTTTTATTGCTTGTTGTATGTTTTGTTTGTCATTGCTTTTTTCTTTGTGGTTTTTACTTTATGTGACTTTCCCGGGCTTTTTTTACGTATGTTAGTGTCTCATCCCCGCAAAGTATACTTTTTCTTCTTCACCTGGCCTGGATGCACCTTACATTTTTATGTTTCAACTGTGTGTCGCATTTTGTAGTGAGTGTGTGTGTGTGTATTTGTCGCTTTTTTAATAATTCATTGCAAATGGAAGAACATCGACCGCACATTTGCTTGCTCTCTTATATAGTTTTCTTTGCTTACTTCTCCATTTTACGTGAATGACATTACAAGCTCATCGCTTCACTTCTTTATTATTGCTACTACGATATTTACACAATTCGGGTGAGTGCTTTTCGCGGTTTCGGTGTCATTTGGGGCCACGTAAAAAAATGCGTAAGAAATGTCTTTCATTTTAACTGCTTATTTCATGTGCCATACACACATCACCTTTGTCTACATTCACCCCGATGGTAATTATTTTAAATGTAAAATATATATATTCAAACTTCCCGTACAACGTAAAACATTTCAATAACTTTGATGGACGAAATTTGGTGGCAGTTATGAATGAACATGGCAAAATACATTGGTCAAATACTTATACGAATTGGTGTAATATTTTAGCGTAGGCATTAAAATGTGAAGATATTAAAACCAATTTTTACAGACAAAAATATCACAATACACTTGAGTTTTGTTATCCTAAGAGAATATGCGAATATATATTCAACGTCAATTTCTTGGCCACTTCCGTTTTTATTAACATTAATCAAAGGCAAAGTATTCATACAATTCCAGAATTACATAATATGCATCTCCCTCATTTGCCTTTTTCTCGAATGCTTTGAAGATTTTGTAATCATCACCTTATGGAACTTTTAATTGACAATTTTCGAATTTTTGGCTTGTTCCGTTCAAATTTAACTTTTCTGACAACTTGATCTCAGGTCTATTCAAAAATATATCCTTCAAATCAAATTCAGACAGAGAAGTAATACAATGAAAACTAGATGACTTGTCGTATAAAATTCGGAACTAGTTGACACTCCGTATAAAATTGTATTTTTTCATCTTATTTCATACAAAATATCGTTTTTGTGTATTCTCTTTTGTGCGGTTCTTCTTCGTTTATGTTCTGGACTAAATCTAAATTTGATTTTTAGGTTAAAAAATCGTGCAATTAATTAAGTGTAGTGTTATTTTTGGTGAAAAAAAATTACTAAAGGATAATGCTATTTCAACAACTCGAATTCGTATAAAAATAAAGAAATCATAGACAAATATCTGAGTCATGAATATATTGCTAATGTTTTGAATTGTGCCATGAGGCTTTGTGTCAGAGACTGTTCCTCAGAGCCTCACATGCGAGATTTTTTTTTTAAATATTGAGTAGTTCACTGCATATTGAGCAATTCGAGCAAGCAAGAGTTTTATGGTTTGCTTTCACATTGTGAGCCTCAGTTGAAAAAATATCAAAAATCATAATATTATCGAACAATTTTTTTTTTAATTTTAATATTTTGCTCCTCTGAGCGCACCTCTTCAAATACAGTGCTCTGACAAACAGTCTCTGCTTTGTTTAAATATTTTTGGAACACTGCGAGTTATACTTCTTTAAAAACAATACACAAACAAAATATAGCAAAAATGGAGATGACGAGCGGAAAAAAACTGAATCTTATTGTTGGCGAAATCTACATAGAAGTGCTTACAAGCATTTATGGTTATGAAATGAGGTCACATGAATTTTTTATCATTTCAAAACAAGGAATGGCACATTGAACTAAAGGAAAATGAGAGTAAGCAAACCAAAGTTCAGGCAATTGTAACAAACACAACATGCACACGAGAAAAAAAAGGAAATGTGAGTTGGTTAATAAGCACACGTAAGGCAAATCATACATCGTCAAAGGGCATACACATATGACACACGAGAGAATGAACACATTTTAAATGTTTGATGAACATTAACGTAATGTATGTGGTAGTTGATGTTGGCAGGTCAAAAGGGGGTTGTAAAATGTGTGTAAAAAACCATTGAGTCACAGACACAGCAAGAGAGCGAGCGAAAACGGCGGGCGAATTGGTTATTTTATGTTTGCATATATGGTGAAGTATATTTTGGTAAGACAACTTAGGTTGCTCGTAAAAAAGTGAGCATAAACTAAATATTTGCATGCACTCAAACAAATGAATGAAACGGGCTACAAAGTAAATAGCACACACTGTAATATGGGATGCTTGCAAAAATTAAAGTTTCGTCCGCCAACACATACACACCAAAATTAAAAGAGAATACAGCAGATATGGAATTTGATATGGATGTTCTTTTCTCATTAATTCCTATTTGAACAAAATTTGTTGCTGTTACATACATCTGGATGACGTTTTCCATTTGAAAGATTGCCTTAGTAATAAATTTATGTCATATTAACATTAAAGGTTCGAAACGAATCTATTTATTATTTAATAGTAATGGGCTTTCGATTTGGTTTACGATGAATTTACACCGCTTCATTATATATATTGGCTCACATACTACCTAGGGGGATTCCGCGCTCTTAAATATGAATAAATATGAACAAATTCGGGGGATTTCAACAAATTGAAGAGATGTTAACACAACTTTACATTTTTTGGGAGATATTTTGAGATTTTCTGAACTGCAATACCGACAATGTTGAACTTGACAAGAACAGGGAATGAAGAAGTGGTGAATTATTATGAGAGCTTCTAGGCTGTCATGGTAGTTGTTTGTTACATGTGTGTAAGTTTTTGCATTACAAAGCAAAATTGAAATGTGCCATTTGCAATGGAACGGTTCTGGCGTGAGTATCGAAACTTCTACGAATATAAAATTCCAAAAATTATTAAAGATATTTTAGCTGTCTGTGCAATCGATAGAGCGTCATTAAGTAATTTAAATGAACAAAGTATAAAAGA
>NW_022197778.1:0-2019 GCF_009176525.2 Contarinia nasturtii | reverse complement strand
TTTTTTAGCGCATTTGAATAGATATAAGTACAAAATGTCAATTTTTAACAAATATGTGAGATATTGTGAGATATTGTGAGATATTGTAATCTAATAATTGTTCTGGAAGTGGGCTTTGGTGGATCCTCAGGATCATTAGACCGCTCCCAGTTCTGGAAGTGGGTTTTGGTGGATCCTCAGGATGGCCCAGACTATGGTTTGACAATGCCCTGGCCCATCCTGAGGGTCCACTTCCAGAACTGGGATCATTCTCATGATCCTGAGGATCCACCAAAGCCCACTTCCAGAAACTAGGATATGATTGAATACTTACAGATATTGTCAGATATGGTCGGATATTTTAATTTTTATGAGATTTTAGGAATAAAGTTAAATTTTGGTACATAAATACGCGCGGAATCCCCCTAGTCTTTGACTTTGTAAATTGATTTTTATTATTGTGACTGTGCGCGCCATTCAACAAAAAACATTTGGGATAGATTAGTTCGATTTAATGCAATCAGGGAGCGGTAACAAATAGACCACGGCTATGTGTTATCCCAAAACTTTTACAGGATAAATAAAACGTAATTTGCATTTTATACAGCACATATTGAATTCAAGAATTTATTTTTGTTCTTGGCCAAAATTTTCTCCAAATTTTCTCTTTGTAGAATCTATACAAAAACTCCAATTGCAAGAAAAATAACTTAAATTAATTAATAAAACGGGTAATAATTTTTATTCTCACAAAAAATTACACCACAACAGAAGCCATAATAGCCTGAAATAGGCAATCAATGTACTTTCAATTTCATTACGCATACGGCTTAACAGTTTTATATCTACTATAATGAATCATACGGCAAAACTCACATTCTCGAAAATGATCGTTCACAACAAACAAATGGGATATGTCACTATGGTAATTTTGTGTCTATTAATTTGTAATGAATTAGTCTGTAATCTGATCGAATGCGCACTTTTAATGAGATATGTAAACATATATGAAGAAAGGATAAATAATAATAATGTTTTTGAATAAATAAATAATGACAACACTAATAATAGTTATAAGTGCTCTCTGCGATAAATGGTCTGCAAAATCAGAAATTATTCATTTTATCACTTATTTACTGGTATATTATTATGTGAGCCGGTGCATAATAAAGTATGCCGCATTTCACTCATTTACACACCATATGATTTTTCTGCCTCTTTTGATCGAATTTTAACTATAAATGGCAATTACATTTTCACGGCATATGGGTGCTATTTAATTACATTTTCTCTGTAGATGTCTTATCTTTTTAATTAAACATCATCACTTGCAGGCATTAGTCTGGTTTGCATGCCATCAGCATTGCAATCTTTATTTGCTTTGTACCTAATGAAAATCTATATCCTTCAGGTGAATAATAACGATATTTAAGACGAACACAATTAATTAAAATGATTTCCGTTAATAGCATCTCAATATATTTGAATAATCAGACTGAAATTACTCTAAATCACGCGAACTAAGAAAAGCATATTATTTATATTTCAGCCGCGAATCATTGAATATAAAAGCTTAAATTTAGAATGCACCATTTATTTATATAATGTTTTCCTAATTTCCGTTTAAAGATTTTATTTCATGGTTGTAAGTTCTACACACAAGCTTTAATAAGGAAATTAATAACATGAAAATTCTTTAGTAACTCCACATTGATTTATTACTGTGAATGTATACTTTTCAACGTCAACATTATGTTGAATCAAAAAACACAAATCAATCACGAACACAGTATCAAAATAAATATTCAAGAGTTTGGACATCCGAAACCAGAAAAATTACCAAAAAAGCAAAAAAATAACACATAACATATACGATCATTTGGCATATTTATTCCTTAATTTTTGGTCAACATCGGTCAAATTATTTATTTGGTTATTTATACAGGGTGTTTCACAATTCCATGCTAATCTCTCTACCACAGATTTGTCAGCTCAAGAGGAGAAAAAAAGTTTCCCAAATCGGCTGTTTTAGTGGGGTTA
>NW_022197777.1:0-2288 GCF_009176525.2 Contarinia nasturtii | reverse complement strand
ATAAATGTAAATGATTGAAAATAAAATGAAAATAATTTAAATTGGAATGAAAAAAAAAAAATTAAAAATGTTTTTAGTTTGAACACAGAACGTTCGCTTAATACAGTCGACACGTATCCACAGAGCCACATCAGTGCATGAATTGCACTAAGCTATATGACTACTTGTGCAGAGTATGTGATTTTCAAATGAACCGTCCCACTTTTTCTGCATAAAAAAACTCTTTAAGCGTTGTTTAGTCTCTTTCAATGTACAAAATCGATTAAATATTGAAAAAATAATACAAATGATCCCAAACCGGCTAATTTTTTTCTAGAGCAAAAAATCACTACAAATTGAATCAATATCAAACCAAATTAAGTTTTAAATCTTTCATTGGATATTTAACAATAAAATAAAAACATGAAAAAAGTTTAATAATTTTTAAAAAATAGTTTATACACGCAAAATCATTTTACACTGAACTTGCAAAATAAAAGTTTAAAATGACGATTCACACTGGGAAGAAACAACTTCAGTGTAAATGGGCGTTCATTTATTATCTAAGAGCTCCTTTGCCTCAGGTGGGGGTCAAAACGGAAAACCCCCCCAGCGCGCATGTGTGAACGAGAAACGAAAAAAAAAACAAGAATGAATGCCTCGTGTATTTACTATGAAGCGAATCGGCTTTTGCCACTATTCTTGCAAACAGATGAAAAATGTGAATCCAGCGAATATACATGATTGTGGATTGTGAATTTCTACTTTAACTTTCCCGTTAACACGATAGCTTTCCCCCCGAAAAACGTTATTTAAAATCTGATAGTATTATTGAGGATCGCGAGGAATAGAAACCATTAGATTTTGAGCCACGTATGTACTCAAACACTCAGAAATATCTATTGATTTTTTAATCAATGATTACCTACCTTCTTTTCCAGTTCTCTCGCTCGTGATTTTAACGCTTCAATTGTGTCTAAACCATGTTTTCCATTCAGGCCAGATGCTACAGCACGTAATTGTTCAACAGCTTCCTTTAGAAGAAATAAAAATAAATTATCTTGCATATCTATTGAATACATCGAGAAAAGAGTATGTTATTCAGCGCTTATAGCTGAGTAATGTCTGAATAAAAACATACTCTCCTCTTGAAATGTTCAATAGATATAATATAGTCACCAAACTTATGTTTTTATAATTACAAATTTCGTTAAAAAACTTCTATAGAGGTGAAGAACGAGGAATGTTCTTCAAATGTTGGTTAAGTCAGTCGTTCTTCACCTCGATGGAGGTTTTTTATTTGATATCAATAGTTTTGTAAGCGCTATATTCCAATTTAAAGATTCAAGACACATGAATTTGAATCATTTTCAAATACAATGAAAATATGGATTTAAGGTTATTTTTGGATTATTGTTTGGCCATATTTTCACTATCGGAGGCCATATCTTGGAAACAAGAATTTTCCTGGATATGATCTATGATATTATAGCTTAAACTTACCAGTGAACATATCAAAGTGTCACGAAAAGTTATCAATTTCACCCATATAGATCGATGTAAAGTGCCAAAAAACTAAGTTTGTGAAAATAAGGGAGGTGCAATCGGGGTATTGGGGGCAGGAGAGTACCCCACCATGTCAAAATTTGGTCGGATCAAAAAATAATGTACTACAAAATTGTTCAGAATGACGAGAGAAATTATTTATGACCCCTGCCCTCCAATTCCTGCCACCCCCAGGGGGGTCAGGGGGGATAAAAAATTCTAGTTTTTCCCCGGAGGGCATAACTCCTATACTTCCATAGTATATGGTAATATTTTTTGGGTCATTATTATATTACTCTTCAATACCTTTTTAATGATATACAAATTGTATACATTTGTATACCGTGTATACAAAAAGTCACCTTCTGCAAAAAGTCGAATTTTCGGATCAAAAAGTAATTTTTTGCCTATTTTCTGGGCCAAGGGTAGGTTCTATTGCATGGGTATATATGGAACATTTGTAGAGCAACTCAAGAAGAACAAAATTGTTTCAGACAATTTTGCCCCTGTCCCTGGGGGTAAGGTGGTACTAGTCTAAATATGTAACAAAACAATAAACTTCGTTTTTTTCTTGCAACATATGTATACAAATGCATCGGATGCCATGTATATGACCGTATCACACATCGTATAACAGTATAACAGTCTATATATTTCTTTTTCATAGTATTTTTACAGGGAAACAAAAATGGGAGGAAATGATTAAAAAGGAAGGAATCATAAGAGCATTTGGTTGTAATACGTAAAAAATAGGAGGAGGGGTT
>NW_022197776.1:0-6419 GCF_009176525.2 Contarinia nasturtii | reverse complement strand
TCAAGTTTATTTTTATACACGCGCTCACACAACACGTATTTTTTTTTTCGTTACATTCCCATATGTACTACACTATGGATTTTGTTGTGTGATGTTTGTCGTATGTTTGTAGTGGCTACTATTACGTATACACACAACTTATATCATCGTCATTTATTCGCCGATTGGATGGTATACCTTTCAAGCTAACAAACTTCTTTTTTTTTCTCTTCTCTTGCTTCGCATCATCGTTTATTTATTTCGCAAGCAAGTAGTTTACAGAATCGGTGTTACTCACTTAATGGTTAAAGAGCATGATAAAAGTTATTGAATAATTTGCTTTCTTGTACTTTACATTAAGTTTTATCTGTAAATTGAATTGAAACCGTCGAAAAAATGAACAACAACTCAAGAACACTAGTAAATACTTTTTGGAAATCCCCAGTTTTAACAAACAACACATCTTGATGATGCGACAAAAAACATACATACACACATTTCCGAGGCATCAGTTTTTGACTTTGTCGTTATTAATATTTTAATGATGCTCAATCTGTTTTATGTATATTTAATTGCTTCAGCCCGCTTTGACGCTCATGCATATACATATCTTCCAAGAATAATCACAAAACAGCTGCGAAGAATAAAAACAAGACTGGAAAAAAAATGTGGCAAAAAAATAATCGATTTCCAAACATCTTATCAATTCAAGCCTTATAAACTATCTCTTTTTTAAATGTTATTGGCATTTTTTTGTTCAGCCACAGACTTGAAATGGAATGATTCAACTTGAAATCGAGTGTAAAAACCAATAACGACAACGTTTGTTTTGTTTGAATGGTTAATAACTAGAATTAAAAAGACCTAAATTTATGTTACAGTAACTTGAATAAGATGGGAAAAACCCCGTACGAAAGCAATTAGATTATATGGTATTTCGTCACTAAGTTCAGATTTATTTTTATTTTATTGAAAAGAGAATATCAATACTACTTACAATTTTATACCTCATTTAGAAATGCATTGCTTGCTCTTCATATTGAACTGCTGGGATGATTGCACTTAGTTTCAATTTAATGCTTAAGTTAGTAAAAGTGAAAATATAACAGGAACAGCGCCTATATACGGTTTATGTCTATAATATAAATCCGTTAAACTATAAATTAGTTTTAAACGATTCCATTTTTTCCATATAATTTATTTCGATTCTCTTTATTTTTCAGGTAAAACATCAGAACCCGGTTTATTGACTTCCATTGAAGATGCGGATGATGTGGTATTTATTGTTATTGCATTTGAAACTCTCACTGCATATCAACGAAAGATAAAATTGCGCCAATAATAAAATGGCTTGAATCAGACAAATTTGCTTGAAAACGTTACATTTACGTGAAAAAAAAAACTCTATTCGATGCATGTTGTTATTTTAACAGTATTATTTGTTTTATTCGCTTGGTGTTTCCTACTACACGCTAGCTGTGTTCAGACCTGAAAAAATTTCATTCCTGGCAGTATTAAGTCATCAATCCAGTGTAATGCATTAGAAACAGAAACTATAAGAGCTCTTACGTCTTAGTTGTATGACTTATTTGCATTCGAACGACCGAGGCCGCCTCGATTCGCTGGTGTTTACATTCGTTCTTCATTAAAAACTTCTGTTGATGATAGTCCGTTCAAAATAAGAGTCTGAATATGCTGAAAACCGATTCGTAAAATTCTGAAGTGTTTATCACTTAATGGAAATAGACTTGACCCTAGCTAAAATTCACATTTTAAATTGATATTTGGAGGTTATATGGATACTTTTTTTAAAAATTGATTATGGTTTTATGCAAAAAGCGAAGAAAAAAGTACCCTGCATATGAAATTGAAGTTACCACCTAACAGATTGAAACGAAAGTAATTATGTGCAAAATGACAACAAATTCGTCGCTTCGAAAACGCGTTATGGATTGATAAGTTTCCTTGTATTTACACACACACACACGCGCGCTTAAACAATGATAAGACCATGCATCTAGTATATTTTTAAAATTCATTTTACTGGAACTTGTTTCGTCCGCGTTATTGCCAAAATTTAAAATAAAACATTTCTTTTTACAACCTTGTACCATCAAAATGTTCGTTAAAATGAAAAACAAACAAAAAAAATCATTCGAAGCTCAATTGCATGATTTTTGCTGAGTTTAAATACTTTTAAACTTTTATTTGAAATATTAAAAATAAAATAAACTTTGTATCATCCGAAATATCTCTAAAAAAATAGACTGAATCAGTAATAAATTCTTAAAATCTTAGTAACACTTTTACCGAAGTTTTAATGTTTATTTTATGATTAATAAATATTTGAATAGGATCCATCAAACACTATTAGCGATTCAATTTATTTCATTTTACATTTTCTTCTTGCGTCACTGTCAATTTCAATTCAATGTGCGTGCACATTGTCTGTTTTAATGAGCCGTATTGAAATACCGCTAAATTCCAAACTTTATGAATATTGGTTTTTATAACCGAATCGAAGTGGTTTCTCGACAGTATTTACAACTAGAAACTTTTCAAAACCGACCGGTATGAAAGTGAATTTGTTTTGTTGGTTTTCATGGCAAAGCCAAAAAGCCTTAATAAATATTCGAAGAACAGTATTTCTTGTTCAACCAACACTGGCATTACTTTGGGATTGATCACGTTTTTGTAGTTTTCATTGCATACATAAGTGAGTACCGAAAAATATGCTTTGTGCATGATTTTCTTGTATAACTTTATGTACTTTCTTTGCCCAAGAATTTTCTCTTTTTAATTTTATAGAATAATATTTGTGCAAATAGTTGGCATATCTTAATGCTTCCACTTGGATGAGTTTGAATGTGAAAAATAAACAGTTCCAACTAAAAAGGCATACAATATATATAAAAGTTTTTCATTTGCTTTCAATTAATTTACAAACTCAATTCAAAGTTACGCACACTGACTGGTTTGCACACAGCCGAATAAATGCTAATTGAATCATTGTTATTATTTGAAGTTGAATTTTACATTCAAAATTGAAAGAAAACTTCAATAAATTTCATACAATGATTTTTGGATAGAATAGATCCGTAAGATCTCCGCAAGATCCGGATCCAAGCGTGCGTACGTAGCCGCATGATACATACATTCCTTACTCCGTAATGCTTAGGCATGCGAATCAAAGAAGGGGAAATAAGAATAACGAATTTGCGTGCGTATTATATATGTATGCATCATGCGGCAGCGTACGCACGCTTGGATCTGGATCTTGCGGAGATCTTACGCATCTATCCTATCTAAAAATCATTGTATGATAAATTTCAAATCATTCTCAATGGGATTCATCTATTTTCATTTTAAAGAGAATTGATTTAATCTATCAATGGAATGTTGTTCGAAAATGAATAGAAATCCGCCGGCAGAAACTTTCACCTCCTCGAAATTATTATCAAAACTTAAACTGTACACACAAATGTATCAAGTAATGATTTCTGTGAAAATTGAATTAATTCTATACCAGACATTCGGCCACTCTCTACGTAATGCATTATATATTTCATGTAAAATTTTAATCCACGCTGAAAATTGGGCAAAAAGTTTTTTAGCTGTCCATCAAATTGGATGGAGATTTCGACTAATGGAACCGACTGAATCAATTGATTTTAATTTGATGGGAAAACGCTCGCTCAGTACGGCTAAATTGGGGATCATAAACGATAGCAATATTGTCATGGTAGAGGGGATTATAAGCGGATTTCATCGTGAGCTAATAATGAAAACCGTAATTTTCCGAATTGAATTCGAAGAATATGTGATACGTATATTCAAAATGTTGATTCAGATGATACCAACCGAAAACCAAACACGATTCATGAGAAAAGCATATTTTCTTTGGAATATTTGTGCATTGTTTCTTCTTATACCATTGAGGAATGATACATGCAATAAACCAGTGTTAACTTAATACAAAAAAATAGAACAAAAGAAAACAAAACATTCCCATGCAAAACGCACACACAAATTATTTGTATTAAATGGTTATTATGAAAAGAATTATGCATATCAGTGCTATATAATAATATATGTTTTAAAACAGAGCACTTACATAGAATGTGACATGATGGCAGACGCACGTACACAGCATACATGCCATAGAGAACGATGAGCCCTTAACACACTAAGAGAATCCATGAAGAACACATTTCCATCTCTCGTTTTTCGAGTCCCTTTTCCATTAACATTTTAATGGTCTCGCCGTTGCCCAACAACATGTGAAACATATTAAACCAGATAAAGCATACGCCAGCATCAGCAATAATAGTAGTGTTGGTTACGGTAACGGCATTTTGCCACTTTGTACGAATACGCAACATGTCGCACACAATTTCTCTTTCTTTCTCTTTCAAAGTGTTGCCACTTTATATATATATATATATATTTAATGAAAACTAACTAATAACATTGCAAATTCAGAGTGAGCCAGTGAAGAAAATAATAATTGTATCTCTTGTTAGTTGGGTTAGGTTACTGACTGCTGTCGATTATTTTCCATTCTCATTCTGTTTTTTACACACACTCACACGTTTTCCCCATCGTAATTCGGGATATATATTTTTTTGCCTGACAGGAAGTGCAAATGTTGAAATAATAAAATATTTTTCTTTGGAAAATGTTCACAATGACATTCACATATGCGAAACGAGAAGTGTGTGCCGTTTTAACTTCGTTTTTTAGAAGTCATTCTATTTGAATTGGTATGAGTGTGTATGCTGGATTGCTGGTATTTCATTATGTTAACATTTCACATTCAACTGAAGAGACAATGAAAACTCACTCAAATACGACTAATTTTCTTCATTTTATCCTTTGGCGTTTTGTTCTTTGTTTGGTTGCTTTGCTCATCATGTCAATCTTTCTCTTCTTTTCGGAGGGTATGCGCTTTTTGTTCCATGCATGATTTTCATGACATTCGTCCGTCGTCGTTGTTGTTGTCGTTATTATTATTTTCATTTTGTTGTAACAGTATTTGCGCAAACACCAATTTCGCTCCGTCACTCATACGTATGAATTTTTATTTGGAATATTTGTCGGCCATTTATGACCATCACGACGATGTTATTCACATTATTATACTGTTCTTCTCTCTCTGTGTGTTTTTTTTAATGTCAAATTCACTTATTATTTATATGAAGTCAGCGTCAAATTTTCATTTTATGTATATCATAATAATTTTGGCATGCCATCACACTCGCACAATACAAGACAATCACATGAAATGGCGTTAGTTTTATGTATTTTAAATGAAAAGTGACTTGGGTTTGGTTCGTCAGTCAGTGAAAATCATGTTGTTGATCAATTGACGTAAAGGGACACAATGAACGAGGGCGAGAGAAAGTCGCATTCATCGGTTTAGGCATAAAAACTTTTCATATAAATTTGCACAAAGTTTGTTTTGTGTGTTTCCAACGCTCAAGAAGGAGAGAGAGAGAGAGAGAGAGAGAGAGTTCTGTTGTGTAAATGTACTTAAAGTAGTAGGAAAAAGCGGACGCGAGAAATAAATACCGCCTGGCATTAACTTACAAAAGTTGATTTTAATTCGCATGAAAGATGCTTCCTTAGTTCATCCGTTTATATCCTCAAATGTATTATCAAGTTTGGTATATGGGATGAATGTGAAAAACAAATGAGCGGTCGAATGAATGAAAGAGATAGCGAAAGCGATAGCAACAATATGGTAGCGAAAAATGAAATACTAAAAAGAATGGCAAAGACGATAGGAATGCAAGGTAGTGCGAACGATATTGTTCTGGGCAAGAAAGTAGCTGTTATAGTTTGGGATGAATAAAGAAAACGGCGCCGACAACGACGACCGAATGAAAGAAATGTTGTTACACAACAGCAGCAATTTGAAAGAAGAAAAGGGAAAAAAATGGCACGAAAATCTTTATATTTACGACTGGACTGTGTATTGAAATGGTTATAATATTACTGTAAGCCATATACACTTGCTGACCCTATTTGTAGTGCCAGGGCCATGCTAAATATTCGATAATGCAATATACTCTTTCACTGTTTTGCTTGCTCACACATCTCTTTTACTTGAATAATCAACTCTCCGACCAATCCAAGTAGCTACAGTTCTGATGATGATGCCATAGCCGTCGTATTCGTCGGTTGCTACAGCCACTACTGCTACAAATTTTTATTATATTCGCATTTGCACATTTTGAAAATGTATATGTGAATAAGTTATTAGATTTGTGAGAAACAAAAGTCATAAACACGGACAACCGAACACAACATAACTGGAGAGAGGCAAACGAAGAGAATCGGCCCGTTTGTATTTATACAATGTACAATTATTCTAAATATATGTGCCGAAATGGTGCCATTTATGCCCAAAACATTATGTATGGTGTATGCAAAGTGTA
>NW_022197775.1:0-1526 GCF_009176525.2 Contarinia nasturtii | reverse complement strand
AAAAATGTGTCATAATCGGGATCGAGATTTTTATTTTTAATCCGACCATCGTGAAGCTTTGGGAAACTTATATTTCTGCGAAAAAAATGATCTATACAAAATTTCATGACTTTTGGTTCGAAAGGAGGTATTTATATGAAGGTTCAGCCAATTCTACGTACTAAAAGTCAAGATTGAAAGACACACAAATGAGCGGAGACACTGATAAGCCAGTCAGAGTGCTCTCTAAGAACTCAAAACCTTCGAGAGTTTGGAAAAATATTGAAAATTGTCGATTTGGCAGGCTGGTAGGTGGATAGAAAAAATATTAGTTCGAAAGGTATTTATATGAAGGCTAAATTTATATGATTCAGTACAAAATATTTTTCATTTATCCAAATTCAAGTGAAATTGCGACGTATAAAATTATTTGGATTTACTATAAAAACTATTATATACGGATCCTAAACTATACGTAAATAAGTAAATTAAATAACTGAATTAAATACAGTATAATTTTTTTTTGTTAAATCATCACCTATGAATAAAAAATGCAAATTTTCTTTGGTTCTTCAAATATTTATGGAAAATCTTTTTTTCACATTCGCTTGATGTTTAGTATAAAATGTTCGATTTTATTTCATTTGGCCCATTTCATAAATGTACGATTTAATCAACTTGGTCTAAAAAAATCAGGAATGTCATTATCTTTATTGAGAAAACGTCTAAACTTTTGACAATATAATTGATATTAACTTACATCATCAATATAATTGCGAATGTTTATTTTTTCATTTTGCGAATGAGCACCATCGTCAGCAGCAAGTAATAAGACATTTTTTCCTATTAATTTTTGCAAAATTAACGTAATTGGCACGCTACTACCTCTACGTACCATATCCGGGTCAACGTCTATTAAACGTGCTGTAAAAGTATTCGTTGATCCATATTCTCTTCATTTGGCAAAAAATCCAATACTATGCGTTCAACTTCGGCTTCTGTTTGATTTTGAACAATACGAACTGAGAATTTTCCGATTAATTTATGTGGGATAACTGTTTTTTCCCCGATTCATGGAAAGCACCTTCAATTCCATGAATCGATAAACAAGGATAGCGCCAACGATGCATCAACAATTGCGTCTTATTGTCTTCATAAATCATTTTATTACACTCAATATCTTTGCGAAATTCTTCAACATCAAAACTGATATTTGCATGTGTATTCATTTCATTTTCATAAATTGGAGCCACATTATTGTAAAATCCATCAATCAAAATTTGACCGTCTTTCTCAATCAGTGTGTTCAGTAGGTAAATCAAATCAGTCATACCTTCGTGGCCGTAAAAAGATATTCAGACAAAATTTATTTAAAAAAAACTATTTTCAATTTAAGTTCGTGTTTACTTACATCGCACCACCATGCACTCCACTATGTAAATCCTTGCTTGCGCATTGTACTTCAATGTTAAAATAACAAATTCCGCGTAAACCATACGAAAGACATGGCTTATCTTTTCCAAACCAAGGTGTGTCCGAAACGCAAA
>NW_022197772.1:0-1309 GCF_009176525.2 Contarinia nasturtii | reverse complement strand
AATCATGTGAAAACTTGCAGATGTTATTTTTTTCACAAAAAGTTAACTATCTGAAAGTTTGAAAAAATTTCAATACAATTTAGGGGTACCTTCCATACAAAATTTCGTTTTTGAGCAAAAATCCAAAATTTTGTTCGGGAGGTACCCCAAATATGCGATGCAATGTCTTCAAACTCTCAGAGTGTTATTTTTGTGTGAAAAAAATAACCTGTGCAAACTTTCAGCTCATTACGATACAGACATGGCTTTCATACAAAAATATTTTTTTTTTGAAATTTTTGCATCAAAAGTGTGTCGAAATATATTTGTATCGCAAAACTAACGTCATATTCGGTTTTCTCGTACCCAAAAACCCCCCAATACATATTTTTGAGTGTTTAAGAATACATTAAATATCACTTTTGGAAGAAAAATGAATTTCTCCCATGGATGGCCATGGGCATCGCACCAGACATGACACGTCACTCTATCAACCAAAGTCGCTCAAAATCTAATGGTTTCTATTCCACGGCACCCCTAATCATCCTGTGAAGTCAGATTTTGAATTACTTTTCTTGTTTGCAAGTTATCGTGTTAATAAATTTTTGCGTACAGGGTACAGAGTACCACGCACATACATTCGGACATCGAAAAAACGCTAGATTCGTGTTTCCTGGCCCCAAAAACACCCAGAAAACACATTTTTGAAGGGTGTTAATTTTTCGACCGATTCCAATACTTTACCTTACACACTAGGTGTGTGCGGAAAAGTATTAAAATATATAAAATTCATGTTTTGAACTTATTTGTTAGGAAAATACTTTTCCATCCTAACTATTCTTACGTAAACAATAAATATTTTTATCAGGAGTAATCAATGGTTTGTGTACATGATTTTTTTCATTTCCTTTTTTGCGTTCATTTCGTACTACGTGAGAAGGTTCAATTGATAAAAAGAGATTATTTTTGCGAGTTGTATGGAAGTAGGTGAAAACTGTCTCAACCTGCTTTACCCTCGTTTATGCATTTGAAAAGATACTCTCTGCGCTCCCACTCATATAGGAGACATCATAAGAATACAATACACAGATTTGTGTAAATAAATAAATATAAATCAATTTGTATTAATTTTTTAACTTTTATTTTTTTGAAATGTGAGTATTATACAATATTCCTTAAAATTAATTATTTTGAAAAAAAAGAAGAATTATTTATTTTATTTAACAAAGAAATGAAAAAGATTTGCTGTTTATCGTCTCATCTTGTATTTCAACATTCGTAAAGCTTTGGCCATAAGCGGTGCTTTCTTTTGCTTCTTTGGCTTCTTCGG
>NW_022197771.1:0-1486 GCF_009176525.2 Contarinia nasturtii | reverse complement strand
CGAAAAGCACCGGGACAAAAAAGTCTTAATTTTTTGTACACTTTAATCACAGAAAGTTTCAAAGAAGTGGGCGCACTTGCACGGACATATAGACATACATTTCATGGCGCAGCAATGAAACGACAACAGCAATAACACGTATTGTTAATGTCAAAATTCTGATATCAAATAGTTTCGACATTGGTGATAATATTTTGAAACATACTTTGTGATCCATACACATCGTATATGAATCGTTGCGGCGAAAGAGTAGCTCTTATTTTTCTCCAAATAATACTGCAACATAAAGTTTTTTATGAATAGTTTATTTGTTGTATTACAACAAATAAACCGTGTGAAAAAAACTTCATGTTGCAGTATTATTTGGAGAAAAATAAGAGCTACTGTTTCGCCGCAACGATTCATATGTTCCTATGTGTAGTTCTATACTCGATCTAGTTCATATTGACGGTTGCAAATATTTTTCAAATCGTTTGTGTCCACTATAGTGAACATGCCGTCTATTACATGAACGTTATAATGGACAAGTATAGTAGCATGGCATCGTTCAAATAAATTTAAAAATCCATCCACTCGTGTCGACACCATCTAGCTCGTCAGTAGGGATTTCATTGCTGTGTTTCATGGAGATTTCATATGAAGTTTTGAAAATGCTGAATTTTGAATGGATTGATCGATTTAGACGTTCAAGGTATTGTTGGAAAGGTATTGATCTCTAGAATCAAAATATCGAAGTTTCAGGGGTCAATGACATCATTCAGCGGTATGGTCGTAAAACTGAATTTTGACCCTGTTTTCCAAAGGGCCATATTTCGGAGACGATTTTCAAACTTCTATGTTTTTTCTTAATTTATGGGAACTTGAACCTTTAATTCGGGTCGAAAAGTGAAAACACCCCATTTCATTGTGAGTCCACAATGGGATATTCATCCCTTATGACTCAACTGGCATGTTGCTTTGGCCGCCCTGAATGACCCTGTTCGGAGGGCGGGGGTCAAAATAATAAAAAAATGAACTCTTGAGGGACCCCTTGAGGGTGATGGGAGGGGATGGGCAATGGTCTAAATGAAATGTGTGGATAAAATTGGCTATAGTTGGCCATACATTTGAGTGCAAAATTCCGCACCCAAAAAGTGAAAAATCGACTTTGTATCATTTTACCCTAATGGGGGGGGCTCTGAACTGTTGGGAGACTTGGGGTGAATGGGCTCAAGACGAATATCATTTCTATGGTAATTTGGGATGCTGATTCCGAATTTTGAGGTTTTGAGTAAAAAAAATCATATCTTGGGGGCTTTTGACCCCCCGACCCCCCTGGGGGGTGGGGGGACTTGGAGGGCAGGGGTCATGAAAAATTTCTCTCGTCATTCTGAACAACTTTGTAGAACATTTTTTTTGATCCGACCAAATTTTGACATGGTGGGGTACTCCCCTGCACTCCCTAATTCGATTGGGCCCCCCTTATTTTCACAAACTTATTTTTTCG
>NW_022197770.1:0-1075 GCF_009176525.2 Contarinia nasturtii | reverse complement strand
TCCCATAGCCAAGGTTATTACCCTCGCCGTATTTGTTTTTCAATTTTTTCATATTTCTGCTACACCCTAACATGCAACAGAAGAAACACACAGTCCATGTCCATGATAGTGTACATACATGATTTGAAGAATAATTTGTGCAAATTATTACTTGATGTTTCAAATTCATACTTAAAAGTTTGATCGCAGTGGCTACATTCATACGGGTACTCGTCGCTGTGTTTGAAATCCATGTGCGTCTTTAAATCTCCTTGATGTCCTGTTGTGACATAATCGCATTCATCACACTTGTACACAAGCCCATGCCTCGAGTCTCTGAATTCGGTATCCACTTTTCCAGTTACACCAGTCGGTCAGTGTTATTCAATGAAGTTTGTTTGATTGTTTTTGTTAGTGAAAATTTTTCGATATGGTCACCATGCGGTCAAAGGTCGGTAGAGAAGATGCCAATGGTTTCCCTTGATATACGATAATTTGCTGGATCCATGCATTCGCTGTACACACAACCACATGACGTGGAGCGTTAACAGTACACTTGGTTCTCTGCACACAGATCTTCTCGAAGTAATACAATGAAAACTAGATGACTTGTCGTATAAAATTTGGAACTAGTTGACACTCCGTATAAAATTGTATTTGTCCATCTAATTTCATACAAAATATTGTTTATGATTTGAAGAAGATAAAAGAGAATACACAAAAACGATATTTTCTATAAAATTAGATGGAAAAATACAATTTTATACGGAGTGTCAACTAGTTTCAAATTTTATACGACAAGACATCTAGTTTTGATTGTATAATTTCTTTGTGTGTGGTCATTGGAATGATAAACGACGAGACATGCCTGGCAGAAATGAGTCAATTTCCATGGCATAGAAATGTAAAAAAAATCACCTTTTCATACTCGTCTTCGATTGCGATTGGATCTTCTAGTTGATTGATGGCCCATGGAAATTGCCGACGAAGTGATATTTCAGTCGTAGGGCGTTGGTTAGCATTGCGACTGAAGAAATCATTTGATTTTCAACGATGATAAATGTATCTCGCTCTTCAATATTATACACTGCCTCTT
>NW_022197769.1:0-3090 GCF_009176525.2 Contarinia nasturtii | reverse complement strand
AATACGAGCGTACATAGCGCTTCATATAGAATGCTTCTTTCACATAGGCATGCGTCTTCCATGCGTCGAGCGTACTAATACTAGCAAATGCTGGCTAGCACATTACTCTAAGTAAGTGCTAGTGTCAATAGCAGCTAACGAATCACTGACAAATCGCGAAAATAAGGCCTTTATGGGAATCAGCAAGCAAAAATACACTGAAAAAAGGTTTTCAAATGTTTTTTTTTTAATTTAGTGTGTGAATTTTTATTGTGACCCATTATGACAAAAATTTGATTTTGCGAATGATCGCGATCTGCTTGGATTTGAAGGACTATTTCATTGACACGCAATACAAAATAATGCAAAAATAAGACATTTCGGTTTACTTTTCAATAAGCAATCAAATGAAAATGTTTGAACAGGGATTTGAAATTATTTAAAGGTCGAAAAATGGGTCGGTATCCAAGCATGTTTTCAACTCACCATATTTTGAATGAAATGACTGGTATAAATGATCCTTATCAATGTATATGGCTTCTATTCGTTGCCAAATCATGAAATACACCAAAAGCAGTTAATTTGGAGGCTCAATATTAGTCGAAGTACAGCACCCATTCAGTCGGACGGTCAGCCAAACAGACAAACAAGGATTTTAAGTAAACATCTATTGAAGGCACAAAAATATATTGAATATTGCGTCCGTCCGTAGACCAATCTCCATACATTTTTTATAACATATTAAACGGTCAGTCGGTTGATCGGTCGGTCGGAATGAATGAATGCAAAATTAAGATTTATGAAAAGTGAGTCTGACTTTTCCACACTGTTTCCAAATTTCTTCCTTTACCGAACTGGTAGTGCAGTACTAATTCAATAACTACCGAATTCTAATATCTAAGAGCAGTCACGTTTTTTGGCCAATTCATAAATTATTGACGTATAAATAATTCAAAATGTGTAGCGTGTGTGTTGTACGGAAAGATAAAAATCGTCAAAAATGTGATTTTTTGGAATGGCAATGCCTGTATGATATCGTAAAGACATGAAGATTTGTACAGGCTATTTTCTTTCAAAAACTAAAATTCCGAAAGTTTAAGGCAATTTTAATACAAATTGAAGGTACCTCCCTTACAACATTTCCGTTTTTGAGCCGAAAATATATGTAAGGGGAGTACCTCTATTTGTGATTGAAAATTCTTCCAATCGCGACCCCCAACCACCATGTAAAGTCAGATTTGGATTTGTTTTCTTTAAAAAGAGTTATCGTGCTAACAAATTACCTATTGATTTTTTGCGTACAGTGTACAATGTACCACATCCCCACATTAACATGGCCAAAAAACCGTTGCTCTGTGCTTCTCTATACAAAAAACGCATACAAAAACGATTTTTAGCGATTTCAAAATTTTGACCGCCCGACCGACCGGCCGAATCCATAGGCACGTAGGGACTGTTTGTTGAATGCTTTGTTTTTTAATCGAGTTCAAGTGTGTTTTTTCGAAATCACATCTAACTAGCTACAAACTTAGTAAGTTTACATAAGAAAAGAGATACCAGAACTGTCAACGAACATTCGTTCGTTCGTTCGGTCGAACATACAAACGAATATTTTACAATCGAAATCATGTAAATCGTTTCGTCATTTGTGTGTGTGTGTTTTTTTTTAATTGGCCAACCAATCGACCTATAGGCACCATTATCTTATTCGTTTATTATTATTGTTAATGGCACGCCATATTTTTGTAGGAAGTGCGAGTAAAATCAATTTCAAAAATGTGGAATATTTGGAAGACAGGCATAGTTCAGCCACATAAGGTGAAACCACGAGACAGACTAGTGTACAGATCTCCGGTTTACAATGTATTCAATTTGGTTTATGACGAAGATGGACGATTTGTATTACAAGGTTATGTTTGCAAAAAATGTAACGTGGCATTAATATGCTGACCAAGAGAAGAATAGCTCTAAGCTACGACGGCACCCGTGTTTTCAAAATTCGAAATGGAATTTAAAGAGGGATACTAAAAGTTATGCAAATGAAAGTCAAACAACGCAAGAGTCAAATAATGCAAGAGGAAACGATTCAAATCTCATCTCCGAAAAGCAAAGGGGTCTTCTTGTAAAAGCATTTTCTGCGATGGCTGAAAAAATTGGCATTCCAGGAGAGACTATCGGAACATTTCTTGGCAATGGAAAAAATTCAGTGAAACACTTTCAAAATCAATGACCTCTTTTGATGAAACGGATATGTTGGATGGTGAAAATCGGACCGTACTCACAGAAAAAGTGGAGGCGGTTT
This sequence comes from Contarinia nasturtii, assembly GCF_009176525.2. NCBI lineage: Eukaryota > Metazoa > Arthropoda > Insecta > Diptera > Cecidomyiidae > Contarinia > Contarinia nasturtii. The sequence goes on along the minus strand of NW_022197769.1, from coordinate 809 downwards.
TTCCGCAAATTATTGTAGCAACAGCAGAGCTGCAATAAAAATGTGTTTCTTGTAGCTTATTTTGACAGCTACGTACAAGTGTGTGTGTTTTGACATTTTACATCATTTGTAGCATCTGTATAAACTAAAAAACCAATGTGATGTTAACCCTAAAACCGTCTATCGGGCACTCAGTACCCGAGCAAAATTTCAAACTAAAATTAAACGATTTTTTCCCACCAAAACTCACTAAAAGCCGATATTTTTTATGTTGTCGAACATGGCCTCTACTCAAAAATATATTATATGCATTTATTAATTTAATTCTTTTAAATAAAAAATGTCGCCGAAAAAAACATACTCATTTCGTCTTTGGGGTACTCAGTGCCCGACGCATATTTTCATATATTTTGTATGGGAAAATTGCTGAATTGTAGAAAATGTTTGTGCACGAATGAAAAAAGGAGTTGTTACATATACAAACAAGTCAAGTCATATCTGTGAGATATTGTTCTCATATACAAACATATATACACTTGTTACAATGTTGGGTGTTCCGTGTGGCATTCAAATAAGAATAATAATTTATTATAAACAAATTTTTCCAAAATTCAGTTTTGCATTGAATTGCTTCGATTTATACACATACACACAAACATGTCTCGTGTTCAATATTTATGTAAGAAGCTGTGTATCGCTTCAAATACATATAAACAATTGTTGTGTCGCCTGATATTCAAATTTCGTGGAATTTCAGTTTTGCATTGATTCCATAGCTGCTTGGTGTACTTTTGATATACCGTCTGAGACAGACTGTCTGTCTCAAATTT
>NW_022197768.1:6211535-6229930 GCF_009176525.2 Contarinia nasturtii | reverse complement strand
AAACGCAGAACCAAACCGACTCGCATTAAATGGAAAACCCAAAGAAAGGCTGAACGCAGAAAATGAAAGATAAAAAGAAATGATCAATGTGGTGAGAAGATACGCTTGGGTGTGAAGCTGGATCAGAATTGCAATTCAAATAGCAAAAAAAAAACAAGTTGGGTGTGCTTGAATTTTTGATAAATGCAAAATTAGCACTAAATAAGCATTAAAAAAATACTTAACTAATATGAGCTGCTGAATTTATATTTCGAATGAAATGCGGTATCATCAAAAACTATATTCGGGAAGTCATCTTTAATGACATCAAGAATTTTGGCGTCGGACAATGCGACTTGATTGATGTCATATATGTCATCCGATGGAACCACTTCAAATCTATAACCATTCGTCGTCTTTGTATATCTGTAATATTCGTAATTCGGAAAATGTAAATTAAAAAAAACTCAGCCCAACATGAAATCAAAAAAAAAGATACGTGTATTTTCCCCACATTTACAGTCAATGCATCGGTCGATCATTTGAATTTGACGACTGAAAAAAGGAAGATTCATTGAGCACTGCTACCACATAAAAATAGTTTCCAAACGCTTTCCAGATATTTTGACGGCGAGGAAAACACGTGTGACCAATGCCTTGTCATCGACTATTTCCTTGCTTTAAATGAATGCACTTGAAAATTACCAAATGAATGCATTATATGAATTCGGAAATGGATCTAAATTTGATGGTTTTGTTTAGTAAAAACTTTTTCATTTTGACATATTAATGCTTGTTTATTCTTTAAGTGGTAAGACACATACTTGAAGTTTAGTTGAAATCACAATTTATTGGTATGGTTTTTGTGGAATAAATTGTGCATTTAGAGAAGATAACATAGTCTACTCTCTGCTGATATCATGAACATTATGATTCAATTTGAACAATTGTGGCGAACAATCATGCTAGCATTAGCAATTCACTTATGACGAATATTCTGTTGAGGGAGTTTTTGGGTGCGACATCAACATGTAAACGTTCAGTTAAATTTGGCCAATAATTGAGAATAAATCGAATAACACAGTTGAAGAGGGAAAATGAATGAGTGTTTTTGTGGTTTTGATTTTTGACATTGTCTTGTTTGTGTTGCGCGTATTGTATTCCCCAATTAGACAAAACTCAAAAACATTCTAAATTGGGATATGTGAAATAAGCCATCAATTTTGTATCGTCTATTTGTCAGTATATTCACGATTGCTCATTCCTATTTCATTATAAATTGATAGTTTTTATTGCCGCGTGAAATCGTTTTAGTACATTCATCTTGTAAAATGTGTTAATTACGGTTTATTTCATGTGAGTCACCATTAATGAATTGCCGACAAAAATGAACCAACACCGTAACAAATTGAAGATACCGAATCGGGCCTAGTATCAATTTAGTGTTTGTGTCAACGATTTTGATGTGGCAACGATTTTCGGTTCATCTGTATGTGTAGTTCCCATGATTTTGATGGAATTATGGTGTCAGTTAATAGACAAATACTCAATATTTACAATCATGGTCTTAATTTTGATGTCACATACATGTTAAATCTTCGTAATTAAATGCTGTTATGCCGTCTTTGTTTTTCGGTGTGAAAATGTAATCGAATGAAATTGACTTGTGGGCGAAAGACACTAACAAATAAACTGACCATTTTCGATGAATATTATTACGTGTAAGCTGAAACTGTAATTTTATTGTTTTGTTTTGTTTCACTTTTTAAAATGCTGCAAGATATTGCAAAATTTTGCACACCATTTCTTGAATGGTAACGTGCCAATTTCATATTTATGAAAGTTAAAGCAATGTATGAGCTTAAGTTCCAAATAATACAAAATAAGTCACGTGGTAAGAGAAAACGCGTTGCATAAACACTTTTGCGTATTCTTACAAGTGAAGACTCTTCGGTGTTGACTCTCAAATGTTTTTTCGCCAACCATTGACATTCATTCATAGAATTTTCGACTTTTTTTTGTTTTTGTGCATTTTTCTGTAATTAAAAAATATTTCCACATATTTTTGCCACAATTGAAGTGCAATAAAATCGTATAGCTAGAACTCCCTTATTTTTCAGTTTACATAACCAGTCAACAAATGAATAAGAAAGGGACCTTTTAATGTGTTCAACAACAAGGTCAATTGCAACATAGTACTTGGGTACTAATATTCTGGTCACTAACACAAGACCCATTTGATATGTATTCCTTTAGTTTGTCGTGATAATTTTATGATTTTGGTCACAAGAAAAGAAAGTCCAGAAATGGAAAAATGGAGAAAAGTTATAAAATGCAACACCAAAGACGTAGATTGTTTCATGGAATTCACAAAGTGTACATGTTACGTTTAGGTTTTTCTCTGAAAATAATTTCACCATGTAAAATGAACCATTCTCTTCCACTCAAAGGTAAGATCAATACATTGATGTGAATTAAAATGAAAATTAAACATTCATCATCCATGAATGGATTGTGTAAGTGAAAGAAATTTTCCTTTTTTTATCGGATATACTGTACAGAATTCCTTAGAACATTTTCTCATTCATATTTGATGCGGTCTTGGCTTTTTTGAAGTTTGTTTATTGTGGTGTATTTTTTTTCGGTGTTTGTTTGCTGTCAAAGCATGCACTGTTTGTCAGTTGAGTGCGCCTGCTGCGAAACAAAAAAAAAAGGGCCAATACCAAAAATCAGAGCTGAAGACAATATTTATGAGCATTCTGTCGTCACTTTTTCGGATTCGACATCACACGTGACATCATGGAGAGTTATTCCGTACTCAGCCGGACTGAGCTGAACATTTGAAGTGAATATCCATGTGGAAACAAAACAAAGAACCTTTAATAATTGTAAATAGCAATTTGCGACGGTAACTCACATTCACTGTGCTTTTTACTTCGTGAGTGTGCGCGTTTCCTTCAGTTTCAGTTGAAACAAGTAAAATGTACGGTTCGATGTCATCGAATAACACAAAGAACCCGTTTGAAACAAGTAGTTCGTCATGTGCATGGTTGACATCTACTCTTGTTTATTTATGCGAATACTTCACACAGCTGGTTTCGTACACAAAATTCTTTTTAAAGTGTGTCCCATTTTTTTTCTACTTGACCATTCATCGTATCTGTATCTATTCAATAACTAACTATAGAAGTTTCATTCAAAAACACCACCGAAATGATCATTTTCATAATTTGAGTTTTATTATAAATGAAATCGCCTTTATATTTCGAGCGATCCACGATAAAACCAATTCCACAATTGCTTTATTTGCATTTATTTATTTGTGCATGTAAGGCAATAGTTTCCTTCCTTGTTACGACTTTTGTTCTATTCCATTTGAACCACAAGTATGGGAACAATGCCCTAATAAAATAGTTCTCATGAAATTGGGTTTTTTCGTTTTGGTTTTTGTGTATGTTTCGGACATTTTCTACAATTTCAAACATTCGTGCGACTGTTGAAGTACGAAGATTTTTCTCATTTGTTCTCTTCGTGTATATTATTGCATAAATAATATGTACGCATTGTGTGAGGAGATTTTGAACTGGAAACCTATCTATTGATGTGGTCACACACAAGCAATAGCAAAAGGAAATAATTATGGCCAAAATATGTGGTTTCTCCAATGCGGGAAAGTCAAGACCATTTAACATTTCAAACAATCTATTAAAAGACGACAAATAATTGATATCACCTTATACTGATCGTAAAAATATTTGCAATTATTTGTACAATTATATTTTTTGTAACCAAACCAACTACCGCCAACTACAAAATAAGTCGAAGACAATTCATCATAGACTGGTTCAATATATGTGAGGTGGGGCGCTCTCAGAAGCCGAAAGAGTAGATCCTCCTTAGTTAGGGACCAAATATTAAAGAATTTGAAAAAATAATTGAAACCGATATGGTTTTAGATACTTTCTTTAACTTTTAACATTTTCCTCTTCACTGAGGAGGGCTCCTGAGAGCGTTCCATCCATCCACATATATTGCCCTGAGAAAATTCTCTGAAATTGATGCAATACTTAGCAAACATATTACCTTAGAAGCTCTTGATTTAATTGTAAAGAGCCGCTGCCGAGTTCGTGGTAGTACACATCAAACGGGGCGCTCCTCTTAAGCTTACTGCTCATTTCATGCACATAATTTTAAAAAATTCCAAAAGACATTCGCGTAGCGTGCGAAATGTAAAATGTATACAAAACTTTCCCCTTTCAATTTTTTGACTATTAATAATTTATGTACCACGTGAAAAAATGGAAAACGATGGAGCTGAATTAAATATCAAATTATGTCCTTTCCGCTTTTGTCATGCCCATATTGTATTCATGTTAATAGTGCAAACGGGAATATTTGATGACTATTAATTGAGTCATGTCAATCCTTCCTTGCAAAACAAACATAAAAACAACACATAACCTATTGGTCTTAACATCGAAGCTATAGCATTTAATTCCAAAAAATAATACTAATAAAGAGGAAAACTCATTACAAAGGCAACAAAATACGCATGGAAAAATGGGCAAAGCATGATAATACCGCCTTGCTTATGTGGTATTAATGTAAATAAACGAGTTTTGGCAATGAAAATCTGTTAAACTGACAACGAACCACCATCGCCTATAAATGAACTTTTATGTTTGTGTAGACACTTTCTTGGGTTTTTGCACGTCTGCGGCTTTAAATAATGAAGACAAAAAAAATGCAATTTGCTGTAGAAAATTGAATTTCGAAAAGAAAAACGAACGAACATTGAAGCAAATAAACGAAGCTGCTAAAATATACGCGATGGCAAGTTTAGCTGCAGAATCTACTTTACAAGCATCATAATTGTCGATTATAAAGCGCATAAATGCCCTGATGATGAAAGATCCTCTTAAAATCCGCCACCAATCATAAATTCTTTTCAACGTCTCCCACCTATAACCATTGCTATTCGCCATCTTTGAACTCCACGCAGTCACGACGTAATTCGCTCAACGTTTATGGTGGAACATGTAGCCATAACAGTTTTAAAATTAATACTCTGAAGGGTGGTAGCTAAATGCCATAATCAAACGTCATGAAAACTGAACCAACACAGAAGCATGATCGAAATTAATATCCTCTGCTCCGTACAACGAAAAGCGAACGAGTGCAGCTATAAAAGCAGCCCGTCAAAAAATGTGTTAAATGCATAATTAAATTTAAACTAGAACCCGATTGCAGATGGGTCCATTAATATTGTTATAGCACTCAAAAGATACTCTTGTTCATCCCTCCTTTTTTGCTTCGTTTTTACGTTTATTTGTTTGCTTTGCTCCATTTGCACTCGATAATTGTGTCGGTGAACAACGCTTACTGCTCATTTCTATGTAGAAATTGTTTATATCGATCTACCATCCCTCGAAAACAGATAAAAATGGATATTGTGCTTTTTTAAATGCCCTTTATCGCATGTGTTTCCACGTGTGTTCGCGAAACTTCGTTTGGAAATGTTTGGCTACAAATATCGACTATTACGTTAAAAACAAATTACTAGACCGAATAGTATGCTACTTTTAGTTCATCCACTCATTCAGCGCATACAAAATAATAATTAACAAAAAAATAGTTGTCAACTGTGGACCAAATCACACTTTAATACTAATGGTATTAAAAAATCAATGGTCATTTTTTTTCCATTGTTTTCTCCCTTTTTTTACTTTTTCTTAATGCGAAGACTTTTTTTGCGAATCAATTATATATTTTGCGGACATAGGGAAGTGGTAAACAATAGGTAATTAGGCCATTAATGATCAATTGTTCTTGTCGGGAATAACCACTTATAACTTGTTTTTTCTGCTAATGTTTAATCCTTTTTGTTCTGATTGCAGAATGCGGGTATATACTAACAAAGAACGATTCAAGGATTATATTAATGTCATTAATACATGTATGATATTAATACCATTAATACAGGTTAATGTAAACTCATTAGCAAATGAAAATACTATCAATTCGGTTAATAAAGACAATATAAACGGTATACAACCGAATATCACTAGTCGTCATTTGAAGTTCTCTGGCATCACACAGAAAAGAAAAAATATATAAATTAACACTACGCTCAACATCATCTTGAACCATTTTAAACTCTGCATTTTCTCTGCGAAGAAAAAACTAAAATTTTACTAATTCGCATATCTATAGAAATCTCGATCAGCAATGCATGGCCGCATGTCTATCAAAGGTATATCACATTTTTCACATAAAATATTTCGTTTGCAATAGGGAAAATGTACGTCATCTTTGGTCTTTTCACTTCTATTCAACGGGAAAACGACCATTTAATTTGTGGTAGTGATTTTTTTCGGAACAATTATAAACGTTAAATGGACAATGAAATGAACAAATCAATTTTCAGGGTGGAATGGTGTGATTACAAGGCAATTGCATTTGACAGTGGACGATAAATGATGCACATAAATAGGGTGCAATTGCATCTCTGACCGCAAGTCAATTCATTTATTGACTGGGTTTGATTTTTGGTAGCGATTGTCGCACGTGCGAATCGAAAATGCCAAATTTATCGTTGAATATTCAAATGCATCGAGTGTCACAGTTAATTATGCACAACATAAATGAACTGCATATCATATGAAACAAATTAGAAGTTATTTGGTTCCACTTAATAAATGTGAGAAATTGACGTAAATATTTTGACAAAATCGATACATTTTCGCAATTTTCATGGGAATTCATTGAAATATTCATAAAAATAAAAAAAGATGGAATCATCTACAGTTCAAAATAATTAATAAATAATACGTTCCCTTCTCTCTCAAGCGTTCAATTGTGTCGTACTTACTGAAAGTAACCGCTTATTCAGATTCGCGTTTTTTTTTTGAAAATTTCAAACCCCACAATGCATCATTTCGAGGCAGTGCTTTGAAGAATATTCTAGCGATGAACAAACGAAAGAATGTTTGCATACACCTACCCCAATTGGATCTAATTAAAATCAATATTATTTCATCTAAGGGGTCACCACTTCTTCTTAGTTTTGATAGTGAACATTTTGGGTTTAATATGTTGGCGTGATATATTTATTTGAATAATCATTGTTTTATTGATGACATTCGCGTTGATTTCGTAAATTTAATTACGAATAAAGTTCGAATTCGCTGATTATATTCAAAATCATTTTGTTGAATTTCTTGTGTGCAACCCCAAGATTTCAGCATTATCAAATGTTTTTCGCAGCAAATAAATAATTTCACACAAACTTCTTTGATTGGTCATTTATTTTCGACAAACATTTATTACACTTTATTTGAGCGAAATAATCATTTATCAAGTAAATGTCGGTGAAAACGTTGGTTTCATCAGACTTCCATAGAAGGATTCTCCGAGGCTGAAAAATTCCATTTACATTCGAGAGAGAGAAAGAGAGAGAAACAGCTTTTCATTGGCTTTTACAATTCAACCATTTATCGGGGACGCAGGTGCCGATTAAAACTGCTTCCATTTGAAATTTATGCTCACTTACCATAGTTGATCACATGGCACAATACGGACTAAATAAACTTCATAGCAATTTTTATTCTCTCTCTCTCTCTCCTCCTCCTTGCTCTTTCTCTCTTCGACTATTTTTCTCTTTCGTTCACATTCTATTGCTTCAGCAACAACATTGCCATTTATTTAGCAATTTATTTCAAATAATTGACATGAAGAGCAGTTAATCTTCGTTTTCATTACGGCCATATTTCGAATTTACATATTTGACAATAAAAAGTATTTCGGTCATAAATTCTATTGTCGAAACTGACAGCTATTTCAGATTTATTTGTTCGGACAACAATTTATGTGCCCAAACAAAATCAGTTCAATTCAACTTGAATAGACAATACAATTGTTTTTCCAACTAATGAAAAACGAGAACATTTTTACAAATGACATTATTTTTGCGAACAATTGCAAGGAATTGTTTTTAAGTAATAAAAATATTATGAACAAATTATCTCTTCTCTCACCAGGTAAGAGCAAAAATGTTCGTTATCAGGTATAGACATAACATATTCTCACATAAATATTTATAGAGATGTTTTTTTCTTCTTCAAAAATATGAGCGTATGTTTCCACATGCATCGTTGCATTTTGTTTGCATGTTACAAATACAGCAAATGGTCGCATTCTATTCTCGATAATATTGAGAGTTGTTTTGATTCGGTTCGGAAAACTATTAATCATTCAAACCGGTCCGCTCTGTTTATAGTTTCTATTTTTTATCGATCATCACGTTCACATTTTTTGTTAACCTTTTTAAAATAATAACTATGGTGAACTGCTCTAGGGACAATAATGACAAATTATAGATTTTCAGCTACTAACCCGCAGCGGATTAAAATCGATGCAATTTTTTTGCACTCAACACTAAAACTGCTATGGTTATTCAATTGTATTCCCTTGGTACCAATTCAAATAGAAATCGTTTTTTGCGATTGTATTCACATATTGAAAAAAGGTGTTTGATTTTATCGTCATTTATAGAATGAATAGTAAACGGGATAGAAACAATCGATGAACATATGTGTTAATAGTAACTGTGTTAGCATCAATATCAATACTGAGATTACATTCATTTATCGTTCGTTGGGTAAATTTGATGCTTTTTATCTATTCCATGACTTTTAGTTCTGATTTGAGTATTGATTGAATTATGTTAACAGTATAGATATCATCACTATCATAGAACTTGCGTATTGAAGAATTATTTTGTAGAGCAAGTTGGAAAATCAAGTGGAATCGTCGATCTATTTTAGAATACATTCTTTACTATTTGATGTATACTGCATACATGAGCACATGGTGTGTAAGCTATGGGCACAATCGAAAATTAGGGGGTTCATCTTCCAATCAAAATCCCCCAGCAAATCGAAAAAACACTCAACTGCCGGTAATTTAAAAGGGGCCGTAGTTCCGGTTTTACAAGAGTTTTCTGGAAGACAGATGGACCCCCTTAATGTTCCAACAATGTACATGTATGTATTGTTTAGTAGCAATACAATGTATACTTGGGTTTTCTAAATACCAGGCATGGCCGAAATGTCGTTAACTATAAAACTGAGCGAATCGTTGAATAAGATAGAAACCATAATTATCCTGATTTATTTTGCACGACGCGATGGGAGTGTTCCGATATCCACAGTGTACAACAACTTTACTGGATATTGAAAGAAATCAGAATAGAGTGTGTGGCGGCACAATATCGCATTTCGTTCATGTTGTGTCGCCAAAATGGTATAACAATTGGCGATAAATATAAATTAATCGTAAATTGCCATTGGTGAGCAAATAGTGAACATTCACACTAGCCCATTATTATTGGTGCGTGGAAAATTAATGGCATTGATTAAAGCCAAATTGGTTAAATGGTTTGCCATTTGGAATGAACAAAAGTGCGCCGGTCAAGCATGGCAGATGTGATGGCATTTTATATTTAAAAAAAAAAGTATTCAACAAAAGAAGAATCTCTTCGAAACCATTTACGATCAATAGTTTTGACCTCAACACGCGAATGTTCCCACAATAATATTGCATACCATATCACTTCAATGGAAAATCAATATTGTGGCAATGACGTTTTTGTTTGGTTTGCTACCAAATTAGATCAATTCAGCGATATTACTTTTGTAACAGCTTGTTTCTTTCAGTTAAAACACATCAAACGCTTGCGAATGTAGGAGTTAAACACATGGTTTAATGCAGAAGAAAAAACCACAATAAAACATTATGGTCGCAAATCGGAAATAGACTAATTGGTTTCCAAAGCCTGCTGTTTCATTCATTCGAAAGTGAATTAATCACGTTCGGATGTTCCGTTTGAAAACAGCATGCGCTCATTGCACATAACCGTTCACGTGGAGCTCAGTTGTCTTTGATCATCAGCGAGCTTACATGGAATACACCATTTAATTTTGGCATTGATGTGATTCAATCACCCAATTCTAAATGATCAAATTTCTTTAAATATTGAATTTGATGACCAGAACGAAATGTTTGTGTTTACTTTGATCTTTTGTGCAAATGTATTAATGCATATTCGTCCTATTTGGCCTTTTATGATGGTGTGAAAAAAAAATGAGTTTATGTTTATATGGGTCTCATAAAGATATCAGAGCAAAAAAAAACATGGACATGCACATTTTTAACTTTGTTTCGTTAAACGTGAGTCTTTCTCTGTTCATTGGTGTCGATTGGTTGCCGTTTCACTCGGTTGTTGTATTCTGTGCATCTTAAAATTCATGTTTGTTACAAAGTTCATTCGTTTCGATAAGAAAATTGCCAAAAAATGTAAAAGACACGGAGAGAATTACATAGAAAATGGCATTTTTGTACAAAATTTTCGAGAATTTCCGAAGAGTCGCACTAAGTAAAGTACTAAACGATGTTTTATTCGTTTATTAGAGGTTCAACAATTTTGTTTGTTCAACTTTTAGATGTCTCTTTCATACTCGCACCAAACATTGTGCATTGAGCTAGTTGTGCATCGCTTTTGTTTTCACCAGCTTAAAATAAATTAGCGTATTTAATAGGTCTAGTTTGCACACACCAATTGCTTTGGGTGTTTTGTGCCTGCATATCCTATTTTGTGTACAGATGAAAAAATATATATATTTAGAACATTGCAAAATAACACATTTTTATTATATTTTGGCAAATATCTGTATATGTATTACTAATGAGCCAGTATATTAATATTGCGAAAAAAAGCATATAAAAATGGATAAAAATTGAAGTAAATAGGAATAAGTTTAACAATTTCAGACAGCCATCTTTTCGTAGATGCTTTTGATTGGATAAAGATATTGGCTGAATATGTTTCGTTGCCGTGACAACATGATTGGCTGTAACAATCAAATGAAATGAACTTGATGAATAATGGTATAAAACGTTATGTGCCATCATGTCGCAGAAGACGTAATCTAAATGAATGTGGAAATGTGAGCAAGATACGCTTGATTTATTGATGCGAATAACGTCATACATACTCTTTACTGACCGAATAAACATTTGATAATATTATATGTTGGATTTTTTGTTTGGCTGAAATTCGCATCCCTCAATAAATGATATCGAGAGTTTTATGAGGTCGAGCATGCCATTTTTGCAGATTAAATCTTTTGTTAATTTGTAAAACTCATTGTTTTCTCCATTTTTTCAAGCATTCTATGAAGTTCTGACTCACTTTTGCGTGATAAACACAATTAAGTGGAACAAATCTGATGATATCAAACACAATACGCTTCATTTGATGGTATGCATTGGCTATGAAATGAAAACAACCATTGCAGATGTTGTATGAGTAAGAGCTTTGGCTATTTATATGCTTACGAGACCGCATTTTCATTAAATTTGCACTGTGTTGTTTTGTTCAGAAACAAATTTGCACACTATTTATTCCAACACATAATACTATTATTATTATTATTATGTTTTCGATCAGTTTATGGTGTTCATTTCTTATGATTCGATTTTTTACACAATTGTAATTTGTTTTAGATTGATTTTCTTTTATTTATTGTATACATAAGATAAATTTCGTTAAATTTTAAGCATTACCACGTAAAATAATATTAACGTAGAATTTTATTTGGTTTTTTGTCTGCATTTTTACACACACAAAAATTTCAACTAATATTGTGCAGTTTCATTTGATTAAAACTGATCTGAATTAGTTTGGATCTGTTCGATTCCGAGTAAAGTGGTACCTGTGCAAACCATACCCTGTTGACTAAGTCATTTGTTCAATCCAATTATTTATTTCGAAATCTTTCTATTTAGATGCAGATTTTTAATTCATTTCCTATGAAATTGCTACCGAATACATGTTAGTTTGTTTACTTAGTTATGAATAGAGGTAAGAATTATTACTTGATAGGATTATCTGTGCAAAGAGTAGCAATCCAGTTACTGCTTTGAGCACTGAATGCATGCATTTTTTCTCAAAAGCTAAATCCTTTCCCTTTACAGTTTTCACTGAGCAATGTTATATGGTGCAGTGCAATAAAACACTGCCCATTTGAATAACTCTTTCGTTCTTCTGTGAAACAAGCACTGATTTTATGCTACTGTTTGCCATTTTGTCGATTCTTTTGTGTGGCTTCAGTGAAAAAATAATTATTTCAATTGAAAATGAAAATAGGATTGAAATTGAAAATCGAACATTCATAGCATGCTTTTGTTCAATTGACTTTTTTTAGTTCACAAGGAGATGTATGAATACACGACAGCATGACTTATGGCTCTTTGTAATTATCACCCGTTTTTGAAAGTTGTTTGATTTTGAATTTGCTTTTAACTCATTCTTAACCCGTTCACCTACTGCTCTTGGACCTGCTCACCACCCGAGCTAATGCAAGAAACACAGCTTTTGGTTTTTGTTCAAGCGAATAGAGGATATGTGGCAGGTTCAAATATATTTTGTACAAAACTATCTTTCACGCATGAACATCGAAAATAAATATAAATAAATTTTCAATCGCTTCAAGCTCTGTTTTGCGAGAATGGCAATTCATAGCGAATACCGAAAAAGTCCATAATTTTTCATCACAACAAATCGTCCAATTGATCTGAAAACGGATTTACGATGATAAACAACATGGCTGTGAATTATTTTTGGCCAAAACAGAGATTAGGTAGAGATAGCATTCTCGACTTTTTCAATAAATAGAGACGAAAAAATCGTAAGATAAATGGCCAAACTCTGAATTTATTACAAGAAAATGACATACAATCACAAACTTTTTCCAATTCCAAACTTTGCTTCACGTGAACGGTTCAAAAATTGAAACCATGGAAGAACTAAACATATATATAGCACAATGTGAACTTCGTACTATTGTTTTTTGAGAGATTGGAGGCTTAATTATACACAGTGATTATTTCATTTGATTTTCATCCGAATAATATATTGATTAAAATCAAATGAGTTCGAATGTTTTTGATCTAATTAATCTAATTGTTTGAATATATTCAATTTCCATTGTCAGTGCAAAAAATCTAATATCCCAAACACTCTGTTGACAAAGTCATTTGTTCAATCCAATGATTTATTTGAAAATCTTTCTATTTAAATGGTTATTTTTGGACTCCTTTCCAATGAAATTGTTGTTTGTTTACTTAACTCGGTTACTGACAGGTAAAAGTTATTACTTAATAGGATTATTTGTGCAAAGTGTAACCAATCCATTTACTTCTGTGTACAATATAGGTATGTATTTTTGTACTAACGAGCCCATTTAAATAACTCTTTCGTTGCTTTTCTGTTGTAAAACCCGCACAGATTTTATACAACCGTTTCCATTTTTGTCCATTCCATTGTGTGGCTACAGTAGAAACAATGATTGTTTCGATTCAATATGAAAATTGTCAGCGCAGAGCCTTTTTATGCAAGATCAATACTCTTTTTACAATAACTCATCGTCAGCCCATTCGCAATTCACAGAGTTCAAAACATTGAGAAAATGTACACAATGTGAAGTGGCGAGCGAGAAAAAGATGATGCTGCAAGATGCTATGTGTATTAGAAAGTAGAAACTGAAACAGACGATATAATGATATTCTTGTGATGGAACGGTATTCTAATGATATTCCGTTAGGCGTACCGGTAACCGGTAATGAAGAAAAAGAGGGTTTGACCTATGTACTATTGTATTAAGCTGTTTTTAGTGTTTTTCGACTAATTAGTAATTGGTGTGACTTGAGAAGCGATATCCGTTAATGACCCCAGTTAGTTATATCAAATATTTTGAAATAAAACACAATTTGTTTTTAGTACCAACAAAACTTCTTTATCCGCAAAGTCCATCAAATATCAAAGATAAGTATATTGCACCTTATTGACTTTGCCAATTTAATTTCAAAAAATTTCTTTTCAAATAAATAACATTAATTGAAAAAATGTTTCGGATGCATTTCGACAATGTGTCATCCTCATTAATGTTATTTATTTGTATAGAATTTTTTGAAATTAAATTGGCAACGTCAATAAGGTGCAATATACTTAAAACAAATTGTGTTTTATTTTAAAATCTTTGATATTTGATGGACTTTGCGGATAAAGAAGTTTTGTCGTTTTTCAAAAAACAAATTTAAAGCCCTAGTTAGTTATTTTTTTTACTTTTTATGTACAATTATCGGATTTGAATCGAATCGCTGATATTGCAATATCGAAAAACTGTCATTTTTGCATTGATGTCTAGATATTAGAACATTTTACAGCATTTACAGGTTGCAATAACGTTAAAAAAATCATTTACAAAATAGAAAAATGTAGAGAAGACAATTTGTTTGCAAAAATTATTGAATATAATGAGATAAATAATTCAAGCAACTTTTACAGAATATATGAAAAAAAATCATAAAATCATGTATTATTACATTCACGTAAACCCTTCGTCTTGAACTTGAAAACTGGGAAATTAAAAGCCCGAGACTTTATCCATAAAATAATATTGTTCCTTCCCGTGTTTTCTCTATGTGCCTTTGAAATGGCACGGACGCAGAAGTCTGCACCTTTGCGTATATGTATAAAGAATGAAAGAGATGTGAGAGTGTAGCTATGTATGTGTATGTGTGCGAAATTAGTTGTAACAGATCGAGAGAACACGGGTTTATTAATGATAATAATAAAAGTATCCAAAAGGCAGAGATATTGGGGAAAATTCCTGTAAATGGTATTTAAAATTATTCCATTTTTGAAAAGTTCAAAAAGTACACGATCCTCATAAAAAATTAGCATAATCCATCGATCAAAAAAAAGTTCTTAGAAAATTAGGATCTCCGTTATGATTTTTATATGCAAATTAGTGTATTTGTTGAAGAAATAGGCAGATCCCTTTCTATCCTTTCACTCTATTTTTGCTAAATACCCAATTACTCATTTGTTTGCTTCGTCAAAATAACTTGGTAGATTTTTTAAAAAGATATTACTGACTGACTAGGATCCGTCATTGGGTTGAAGTTTTCAGTATTCACTGAGCGGCACTGTACTCGATAAAATTGTTAAAATTGTTTCAAACAACAACAAGCGACAAATGAACCAGACAATAGAACCACATGTAATAAACCAAATCCTATTTAGTTCCAAATGACAAGCTCGCCAACTACAAATGACAACTGCAATAAGTTGAGCTACAACAACTAACGACTTTGACTCGGGTATATAAGCTTAAGCTGCGAAGGCAAAGAATTCAGTTCTTCTAAAGTGTCTACTCTGTTAAGTCACGTTCGTTCTATTGCTGCGTTGAGCCTTTCGAAATAAAGAAAATCTTTAAATTTTTTGTGTTTACTTCTCTTTTTTAGTTATTTGTGCGAAAAAAAAACGTGATTAAAAAATATTAAAATGATTGGAAGTATGGAAAATAATGATGCCGGACGACGGTATCGTACCGCATTCACTCGCGAGCAGCTGGCACGCTTGGAAAAGGAGTTCTACAAAGAAAATTATGTGTCACGCCCACGTAGATGTGAGCTTGCCGTACAATTGGGACTCAAGGAATCTACAATCAAGGTGAGTGTTTGTTATTGTAAAAAAAAACTGTATGTAAAAAAAACTAGTTCAATTTAACAATCATGGAAAGTTGTCTCCGAATTAGTTTGATATAAATTAATCAAACGAAATGAAAAACAATAATTGTTGTTCGAATACATGGAATTTTCCCAATAATTTAAATGGAAATTATGTTTTTAAATTTCATTTCTAATTTATTTACAAAAGAAAAAAATTCTCGAAAACTAACGAAGTTTTCTTTCTCTTTTATTAGGTTTGGTTTCAAAATCGACGAATGAAGGATAAACGGCAAAGATTTACTGCAACATGGCCATACAATATTTACAATGATCCCGTGTTTGCTGCTTCATTACTTCAGGCGACTATGCCATTTTATGGGCCAAATCCAATGATGCAACAAATGCCAATGATGCTACCAGCACCAATTCCATCAACTGGCGCGAATCCGTATGCATACATGCGACAAGTTCCATATTTTTCACCACTAAATTCATCGAGTATGCCACCATCTCATTTACACTCATCTCTACCCACACCACCAATTGCAACAACTGCGCCAGTGTTCACGAGCGGTGATTACTCAAATGGTGTCAGCAACTCGTTTCTCGGTGATTTCATGCATAGTCCCAATTCACAAGTGTCACCGCTATCACTATCACCTATATCTGATACAAATATTCATGATTCACAAGCCACACCTGAAATCATTCACCAAAACAACAACAATGATTGTATTAAAAACAATATTAACACAGACGTGACGACGATAATTAAGTCGGAGAAGCCAAAGTTATTCCAACCATATAAGTCAGAAGAGTCGAATTAAAAATAGACAATCGAGGTTTATACTTGGTTTTCGTGAATAGTGTGATGTACATATTTCGTGTTGTAAATATTTATGTTAGAGAAGGAAATTAGCATTTAAGTGTTTAAGTCAAAGAGAATTTTGTTTAAAAAAACGTAGATCGGTTTTAAATAAATTTGATGGAATAATATTTATTGTAAACTTGCCATATATTTGAAAACAATATTTTTTTTTCTCTTAAAAATATCTTTCCCAGTAGGACCAACATATTTGACATGGTTACTCTTGCATTTTTTCACTATTCTTTAAGTTCACTGCAATTCATTGTGATTTAATCAATTGTACACCCTACCAATTTTATTTGAAAATATTTTGTTCGTTTTGTTGGAAAATATATTGACCTTCCTCTTTCAATTCGTCTATGTTCTGGTGTGAGGTCATCTGCTTTGTTCTGTACATCTACTGTGTAACAGCACACACCAATGAATTTGATGCACAAATGAATTGTCAACGGGTGTCGAAGTGTGAAAAACGACAAACGAAATTGATATAACAATTGGCCCGGTCCGCATGAGATAAACTGCATGAGCATGCAATATCACTGAAGGGGACTGTTTTCATTCACGCGCTTCAGGTTTTCCATGACACATACACTGTTTTGGTTGCCATCAGATGGACAATGGCGCTATTTGTTCCATTTATTATTGTTCATCGACTTAATTTGTGGTAGTATTTCTGTTCGTAACAATTAAAAACGTTAAATGGACAATGAAATGAACAAATCAATTTTCAGGGTGGAATGGTGTGATCACAAGGCAATTGCATTCGACAGTCGACGATAAATAATGCACATAAATAGGGTGCAATTGCATCTCTGACCGCAAGTCAATTCATTTATTGACTGGGTTTGATTTTTGGTAGCGATTGTCGCACGTGCGAATCGAAAATGCCAAATTTATCGTTGAATATTCAAATGATTCGAGTGTCACAGGGGTTAATTATGCAGAATATAAATTAACTGCATATCATATGAAACAAACTACAAGTCATTGGGTTTCATTTGATAAATGTGAGAAATTGACGTAAATATTTTGACAAAATCGATACATTTTTGCAATTTTCATGGGAATTGAACATGTGCATTTTCGATGGAGCTATTTTTTATATCAAAAAATATCTTCGTGCCTTTGATTATTTCCAAAATCGTTTCTTTTGTCATTTTTTGAAAATTATACGCATTTGAGATACAATTACAGTACATGCCATAAGTTTCCGAACACTAATGCAAAAAAAAAAAACGTTTTACGATGATGCTAATTTTCTACAGACTTGTATTCTCTTCTGATATGCTGTCGGTATGCAATATAATAATAATAATCATAATAATAATAATCAAATGTAGCAAAGGATGCCAGATCGCCCGGATTTATGATTTATCCGGGTTTGCGTCAATATATTTATGTTTGAAAATATGTTAATAACATATTTGCAAAGATTGCATTATGTTGTTATTAATAGGGTGTCAAGCTGTAACCCGCTCGAATACCCGGATGACGAAAAAACACGGATTTTACCCGAAAAAAACAATAAATTTCGCCTGGATTTCGTCCGTTTACAACTTATATATGTTCGACATCACGTTCGTCTATGCGAAAAAAATAAACGAACAAATTATTCAGTTTATCAAATTAAGCAAAATAGTGATTCGATTGACTCTTTTTATTGAATGCGCCCAAATACATGGCGAGAAAATAATAATCGCCAATGTAAATCATTTTGAGATTAAAAAAGTGATCCCTGTCGCTTTCTACATATTTTTATTGCTACATGCTTCATTGTTTTATCACCAATTGGCTTTTGTCGTTGAGTAGGTTATTATGAAATTATTGCAAGGGGTGAATCTTCGGAAAATGATCCAGACCAACAACATAAACAAATTATAAATTGTCGTTTATGGAAGGGAATTCTAGAGATGTATTTATACTGGTACGAGGGTTGCTCCATAATTTTTTTTAAAAACATATATAACACAGT
>NW_022197768.1:6196263-6211135 GCF_009176525.2 Contarinia nasturtii | reverse complement strand
CTATAAGTACCATTTTAAAAAAAATTATGGAGCAACCTACGTATATAAAAAAGAAATCTGAGGGGAGAAATGATATAATTTTTTTCCTTCAACATTACACGAGTGAAGTGAAAATTAAACTCAATCAACATGAGGCTTACATCCCCACCATATTCGGTATTCCATTGGGATATATCAATGCACCTCGTTAAATTGTTATTAAATTTTTGTCACAAAAAAAAAAAACAATATTTTAAATAAAAAAAAGTGCTTATAAGCGCCCGATAAAGTGTTGCTATAATAAAATCATATAATTTTATCAGAATAAATTCCAAACTTTTTCGAAGCAATTTCATCGTTTTAAACAAATTAAAAGTTTCTCGTCGCAAATTCTGACAATGGTTAAATACTCTCTCGTAGAATATTCGGCGTTGCTACTGTTTCACATCCACTAATTGCTTTATTTGCGTTTTGTGTTTTACAGAATTGGTTTAAATATTCAAATGATTAAGTGGTCGCAACAAATCAACAAGGAAAATATTTTAAGTTTGAAATATATCATACAATTCAAATTATTTTCACTGAAAGTGGTTAAAAAAACGCGAATTATTCGCTAGATACTTTATTGCTTGATGTATCTTCATGTAACCTATTTTGTCAGATTCCCGAGCTCATTCGATAGAGACAATAGTTTCTTTTTCGAAAGTTCGTCCAGGAAAATTCCTTGGAAATGAGATTTTCCCAAGAATTTGTATCGAAATCTAAAGACATCTGAAGACAACTTTGATTCATATATGCACGAGGTGGTTTTTATCGAGTTTAAATTAGGGTTTCTGGAGTGGAAATACACCTCCAAAAAGATGTCAATCTTAAGGTAATTTTCAACGGGGGTTCCACGTTTTTTTTCTCGCTCCATTGCTTTTGACACCCAAAGTGGGTACATTTTTGGTTTGAAAAAGCCAACCACGACTTAAGATCTGTCGATTGGTATCATTTGTTTTTTGCTCCAAGCTTGAGTGAAAACAATAAAAGTGATTGTTATAGTGATTATAGCAATTTAATTATAACAACCACTTCTATTGTTTTCACACAATTTCAGCTCCTGACGATATCTGGCTGAGCTGAGTCATCTGGCTGAAAATATCTCAATATAATGTCTGTGATCGTCGTTGTGGATTGACATTTTTTTTGTTTATAATATGAATACCGCAGACACATCCACTCAGTCCACCTGGATAATTGCTATTTGTATTAACTCGTTTATACATCAAGCACTACTTCCAAATAAATCGGCAATATATATTTTCAAAGAATCGTGTCTGTATTAGAATTTCACCAATTATGGCTCTTTATGTGCTTGTGCCGCATTTACTGCGAATAACCGCTTAATCAGATTCACGCGTAATTTATAGAACCAATCTTTACATAATGAACCATACGTTTTTCATTTGTATCAGCATTTTCAATTCCTCAATGCTTTGCTTAGCAAATAAACTGTTTCACGCAAAGTTCTTTGATTAGCCATTTATTTTCAGCAAACATTTATTACGCTTTATTTTGAGCGAAACAATCATTTATCAAGCAAATGTTGGAGAAAACTTTGGTTTCATCAACTGCCATTCTTCTGGGGGTTGGCAAATACCATTTGCATTCAAGAGAAGACAGATACTGGCTTTTATTTTTCAGCCATTTAGCGAAGACACAGGTGTCGATTAAAACTGATACATTATTTTATTTTCTAAAGTTTATTCTCCCTTATAAATGTTTCTTCTTTGCACTTGATCGTTCTCTTTCACATCATTTCATTGCTTTTGTATTTACACAGCAATTGCCCTTTGTTCAGCCATTTATTTGGTATAATTGACATGAGCAGGTACTTTTCATATTCATCACAAGCACAATTCGCATATACCAATATGTCAATAAAAAAATGTATACTCCATAAATTCTATTGTCAAAATCGATCCAGATTTTATTTACCTTTACGAACCATGGACAACGGTAAAGGTATAAACAAAAAATGATTGTAATCAATTAGTGAAATGGACAATGCAATTGTTCTCTCAAACAAATGAAACGAGACATGTATCTCGATTTTATTATTATTATTTTTATTGTTGTTGTTTAAATTTGCATTTGTATATTGAAATGCTGAACATTGAACAAATTAAAAAGAAATTATATTTTTTCGACAGAGACATCTTTTCATAAGTGAAAAAGAATAGAATCATCAAAAAAATGTCTCTTTTGAATAAACGATTTCACCCTATTATTGGGTGCAAATTGTCTTTTGCAAATGTATCAATTTCTTCTTTTTTTCATCACACTTTTTCAGACTGTATCGATTTGATTAACAAAACTATTAATCATCCAATTTCCTTGTCTGAATTGTCTATTTTTTTTTTCTCTAAAGATGACCATGCTCAATCCAGTTCGTTACCCCTTCGATAGAATCCAATGTAAATAATAACTATGGTAAAGTAGATAATAAATATTATTATAAAACAGTAGGGAATAAAGTAACAGCGAATTATTAAAGTGATTCGACTTTTTGCAGTGGAAATTGTTCAATTTTATTCCCTTGGTATTAATTCGAAAAAGAGAAAATGATTTCTTTTTTTTTACAACACGAAACTAAAACAAATGTGTTCAAGCTGTATGTCAAAATGAAACATAGTGAAATTACAACGTTTAGCCTTTGTAAAGTGAATAATGACAAGGGGAATCGGAGCATATGTGTTGATTGTAATTGTGATCATCAATTTCATCACTCGTCCGCCGTTCATTCATTATTTACAATGTTAAATTTCTGCTAATAGTTATATGTTTCTCTTTATTTGATTCGTTTATTTAAAGCCACTGTTTCTCCATTTATAAATGGTTTACTCACATTTTTTTGGCGCAATAAATTCACACTATTTGCGCATGTATTCATTTTATTGGTATTCTGTACCATTTGGTGTGTGAAGGAACTATTAGATATTAAGGTTTTGAAACATATACTCTGCCTAAATGTGACAATGTATCCGATTCCATTTCACATTTTCTACTGTCCAGTGGTTCATTGATAATGGTTTTCAGTTTGCACATTGAAGTGAAACCACATTCAAGTTTGACCACCCCAACATTGCAATTCGTTCACATTGTATCGCCAAAATCAATTGTTGTTGGTGAACGTCAATACTATTTTGCGCGCGTGGAAATTAATGGCATTGATTAAATTCTAGATGGTCACTTTGGTTTTACATGTAAACGACAATATGCATCCAATCGGGACCGTTCACATATTTTTCATTTGATCAATTGTTAGAGATGAGTTCGGTCCAAAAATAAGCGTCCATTTGTTTCAATCGATAGAATACGAATGGCATCTTCAACAAAAGAAAGCAAATATCGACAAGAAAGTGGCTTTTCAAATAAATAAATATTTTATAATTTGCATATTTTAGACAGATTCTTTGAAACACATTAAAACATATCGTAAATGTTTTTTTTTATGACTTTCGTCCCAATCTTTGACAAAGAATATAGATCATTAGTTTCTATTCTTATTCATTTTTTTTGTGACCTATTCAATTCTGTGTTCAGGTATCGAAAGTGGAATTAAGCCGACCGCTTTTGTTTAGTTAAACTGATACCTCTCTGAATATTTGTTGAGGTAAATTTCCTTACGTAATTAGTGCGAGTGGAAGGGAGAAAGTGATTAGAATGTTGTACTTTCTTTGTGCGGCCATTTGTAGGTCAGTCTCAGCATGTCGTTCGTTCGGTGAAGAACAAAAAATTTGAGCACATTTAAAATAAAAATATTTAAATTTCACAAAAATCAAATTGAATTTACACTGCAAAGAGAATTTTTTGCTGCCAAAAATATAGATTCAACGAGAGAAGAATCAAAGTGTTTTTTTTTTTGCTCGGAACATTCGCAAAGAATCAATTGAATACTAGCTTAAGCGATAAAGTAAACAAAATCGGTGATGATGTCGAAACGTGAACGAATTGATACACGTATTCCAATTTTAAATGGTGTACCACCACTTCCAAGACCATTGGTCGCTTTACTCGATGGCCGTGATTGTGCCATTGAAATGCCAATTTTGAAAGATGTTGCAACGGTTGCATTTTGTGATGCACAAAGCACGACGGAAATTCATGAAAAAGTGTTGAACGAAGCAACCGGTGCTTTAATGTGGCATACAATAACATTGACAAGAGAAGATTTGGAAAAATTCAAGGCACTCCGTATCATTGTGCGCGTCGGAAGTGGGACCGACAACATAGATATAAAAGCGGCCGGTGAACTTGGCATTGCTGTTTGTAATGTACCTGGATTTGGTGTTGAAGAAGTGGCTGATACGACATTGTGTCTCATTTTGAATTTATATCGTCGAACGTATTGGTTGGCAAACATGGTGCGTGATGGCAAGAAATTCACTAGTCCGGATCAAGTTCGAGAGGCTGCACAGGTGAGAAACAAATTTTTTTTTGTAAGTCATAAAATAAAAAAAATCATATTTTTTTGTATGCAGGGTTGTACTAGAATTCGAGGCGATACTCTTGGCTTAGTTGGCTTGGGAAGAATTGGAAGTGCAGTCGCTTTACGTGCCAAGGGTTTTGGCTTAAATGTTATCTTTTACGATCCATATCTACCTGATGGCATTGAAAGATCCCTTGGCATCACGCGGGTATACACATTGCAAGATTTGCTGTTTCAATCAGACTGTGTTTCGCTTAATTGTACATTGAACGAGCACAATCACCATCTTATTAATGAAGCAACGATTAAACAGGTTTGTGTTTTGTAATTTCACACATGACGTTTTTTCTATGACATTTTCACATAAATTAACAAACGATTTCATTGATGATATAAATAGATGCGACCTGGTGCATTCTTAGTCAATACGGCCAGAGGAGCACTAGTTGAAGAAGAAGCTTTGGCGTCGGCTTTAAAACAAGGACGGATAAGAGCAGCGGCAATCGATGTCCATGACAATGAACCGTATAATGTATTTCAAGGTCCACTTAAAGATGCACCAAATTTGATTTGTACACCACATGCCGCATTTTACAGCGAAGCATCGGCCACTGAACTACGTGAAATGGCTGCCAATGAAATGCGACGCGCCATTATTGGTCATTTTCCGGATAGCCTACGTAACTGTGTTAATAAGGAATATTTACATCGAACACCACCGTCATTGCCATCGGTATACAAGGACGGTTTGAATGGTAGTAGTGGATATTATTCAGGTGGTGCATTGCAACCGGCCCATAGCACGACACCACATGCATCAGCATCGATATCACCATCACCAGTCGGACCATCGCTTTTGGCTATTTCTGATATGAAGGCTGGACTACCGACACATGGAATCAGGATCAAATCTCCACGGGGCACACCAGAGAAAGGTGAACCATCTGACATGCACTAATGATCATTGAACCGCTTCCACCTAAACCGTTCAACAAATCGATTTTACAACAAAATCAACTCAACACATTCATCAAAACAATTAAACACATTTTTATTCCAAAACTCATACCCGATCATATACGCCTTTCATTTTATTTTACATTTCCTTTAAATTAAAATAACTATGAATAAAAAAATATATATATAACTGTCAAACAAACGATTTTATTGTATCGAAATGACTAGCAATTATCCAGTTTTATTAGGCTGGAATTAGCAGATTACTGAACGATACATTAAATTCGATCGGCAATAATGCCTTTGTGACCAATTCGTTTTCCATACAATTTAACATCAAACGCGCTTGAATGTGGGAGTAAGCCACGGACGCTTGCCGAAAACCGCAATAAACATTCGCTTATGGTCACAAATCGGAAATATACTAATTGGTTCCAAAATTTCCCAATCCCGCTGTTCAATTCATTCAAAGCGGAATCAAATCACGTTCGGATGTTTCATTTAAAAACAGCATGCATTCAACATCCATAGAATTTCGCAGTTCAGTTCTTTCTGATAATAAGCAGAGCATTTACGTTTTCTATTCATAGAACACAGCATTCAATTGTTACGTTTTTCTATTGGTTAGAAATAGAATTCAAACCGATCATTTTTTTAAGTTCGAGATTTGATGCTCAAAATGTCGGTATTCACTTTCATCTTTGGATTTTGTATCGAATCTTTTACAATCATGCAATGCTCATAGATTTATTATCGTTGCATTTGGATGTTTTTATGACTGTGTGAAAAAAAGGATTCGCACATTAAAGAGCTCAGCAAAGTTAAAACTGGTTCACTGTGTTGAATGTTAGTTTTTCATTGGTATCCATTTAACGTGTTTGAATTTGCATGAATGCTGTTTTCGCTTTGACGATATAGTTTTTTTTTAATTAATACAAATATAGTTATCAATTATATGTCGTTATTGTTAGTTTAATCGTTTATCAGTTAAAAACAAAATATTTTATCTCATTTTTATCTTCAAATATATTTTTCACTTCCAAAAACTAATCATGGTATCATTGCACCTACGAGTGTAGGCATCCGTTTCCTCCCTCTTATATAATTGAGCATTTTTAATTCATGGGAAATCAAATCCGGAGGGAAATCAATTTTCTTTCCCCCTTTATTCAGCCTTTTTTCACGTTCCAATGTTTACCCCTAAACCTGTGCCATATTCCTTTTGACTTTTTTTTATGTGCTTTTTTCTTTTGATTTCTTCATGATTTTCCTAATACATGTTGCAGCCACACACATGAATTAATTGAATTATTATTGATTTATCTCGTTGAATTGTCATCCTTTACCCGTGTACAAAAAGTTTTGTCAAGATTATCGTTGATGAATATCACTACGAAAACAATCATTTGCGAAGAATCGCATTTCATTTTCTGGAATGGATGAACATGCAGTGAATGAAACAAAAAATTCAAGCGCAAGCAAATGGTTGTTAAATGCCATTATTCAGTATCATCTTATTAAAATTTCATGTGTATCAGTTCCGACTTTATAAGGCAATGGTACCTGTCAACAACAAAACCAACTTACTCCTTCGTTGTGTTTTGTTCACAAGCTTAACTCTTTTTTGTTTCAATGCAAGTGCACACACAGACAAAATGATGCAGTGCAATAAAACAGCCAGCCCATTTGAATAACCCTTTCGTGGCCTTTCTTCTGTGAAACCAACATTGATTTTATGCTACCGTTTGCCATTTTGTCCATTTCAAGATTGAAATAGGATTAGAATTAAAATTTGAACGTTTACAATGTGCTTTTGTTTAAATGACTTCTTCTGGTTTACTTGAACAAATCACGACACGTATGGGTCATTACTGTTTCTTCAATTAACACAATTTTAGAAAAGTCTCAAAATAAATTGCTTCCAACCCACCTTTGTTAACCCATTTTCTGGCTACTCTTAAATCGGTTTTTCATGACAAATACGTCACAAAAGAGATGAATGCAAAAGTGCACCGAAGTCGTTTTATTCTCTACTGTTCTGAATTTGTTTTTTTTTCTTTTGTTTCAATTCGGATTCAATAATACACTAGGCGCTGGTCACCTATGCTAGATGAAGGAAAATGCTAAATATGCATCTTGGCAAAGCGTAATCATTATTTCAAATAATAATTTATAAAAAAAAGTTTTCTAATGTAAGTCAAATTGGCCACTTTACACAGAAAAAAAATAAAAGGCAGAAAGGTAAGTGATACTTGTGTTGAGCACAATATTTTCATATACATTTTCGAACTTTGTGCATTTTAAAAAGTTCACAAAATGGAAAAAAGATGCGAATGACTTCAACAGACATTTACAATTACTGTAGCAGGAACTGTAAACTGTTGTCTTTTTTTATCATTTTTGCAAAGGCACCGTTAAAAAAAATGACAATAGGTTTTTGTACTTGCTTGTATGTGCAGAATGCATTTTATTTGCAAAAAAAATATCGAGAATCATTAAGAGGAAACGTGTACATGTACATAGAGAGAGAGAGAGAGAGAGAGAGAGAGAGAGAGAGAATGGGTGTAAGAGAAAGAGGTTTGCTACTTTGATCATTCCATGAAAAATAAAGACATAAAATCATAAACATGTAAATTTTGCTACATACCTTCTCCAATCCTATAACCGGCAATAATTGCTCACTCATTTTCCCATTTAGTCTATTCCATTCTCTCTTCCAGCAAACCTTTTGGTAATAAAAAAAAGAGTGAAGAAATTGGAAGAAAGAATATCCTCAGACCATAAAACAGCATACGGCACAGTAAGTGATAATGAAGGGGTCATAGAGGAAGAAAGGAGAAATTCTTATAAAGATATTCGAAAAAGAAAAGCGAAGGGAGAATATACAAGAAAGAAAACTGGGAACAAACTTTTCTTTACTTTGTCAATACACTTGGTGCATCATAAAACAGTTTTCTTTTGCACACCCTTTCTGTTTACCTTTGAAGCCTTTATATTCTATGACTTGTTGAAAAGAGATAGACTGCGGAACGAAGACTGAAAAAATCCTGCGTCGAAAGAAACGATATATAGGTCTAGAGAATTGAACGTGCAAAGTTGAATATATGTTTGCCTATTTAATTTGATCAATTTGATACTTTCAATTCATTTGTATATCTCTTTACAATTATATGTATTTAATATGTTTTAAGTCGAAATATTATAAATATTGCAAAAATGTTCATACGTTTAAATACACTCCAATTATACATAACTCACAAGTAGTAACAATGACCAAGCATCATTGGGTGCAAATTTCAATTCATTGTCGCTTACGCATCTCAATTGTTTGTGGATCGGAAAGTATCCCACGACTTTTTTTTTGGTCAAAATGAGAATGAATTTTTGCAGAAAAAAATGCCAATGCGGTGATGGTTCTCAAAATATCGACATTTCCCTACAAAGTAAATTATTCACAGTCTACTACAAAGAAGAGAAACTACCACTTCATGTGTCGCACAGCGGATTTTTTTTTGGGCACACCAATCCGACACTTTTCCGAGCATGTATTCTTCCTACTGAAAGAAAAGCAGCGAACATTGTGATTTATAGGTACACAAATTCGGCGTGTGCAATACTCAATAGATTTTCGTGGCGACCCTTTTTGTTTATTTTTTTTGCGACATAGTCGTAGTTTCATGTTGACCATTTGACGTCCGAAAAATTCGAAGCAACGAAAAGAACCATGAACTGTTGATAATCGCTTCATGGTCAAATTGTGTGTTGCCATAAACATGTCTTTTTCGCAACATGTTGCCTCTTCCTGTCTATCTATTTTCGACTTTAAAATACAGCGCAACGAAATGTATATTGCTTAATAGGAAAAAGTTGTTGAAACGAGGATTGTTCACAATTAGAAGAAAAATGACATGTAAACTGAAAAGAAATGAAGAGCACACGGAATGGTGTACAACGAAGAGCCGACAACAACAAGAGACAAATAAACAACGCAATACGTAAAAGAATGTGTGAACAACATCGAACAAACCGACATGCATTAAATGCAAAAACCAAAGAAAAAAAGAAGAGGACACAAAGCAGTGAAAAACCCTGTGGTAAGTGAAAAATATTGAATGTTTCCAGCATAGTTCGTTCTTGCGCTATTCCTGTGAAGAATTTCGACTATCTATTGGATCAATTTAACTAAATCAACGACGAATTTTTTCATTTTTTTCATATTTGTATATAGTTTGAATGAAAATACAAAAATTTAAATTAAAAAAAGCGTAATTTATTGAATACTTAAAGATACAAAAATGAAAATGAACGATCAATTTGAATTTCCAATTTCAAATGTTTAAACTTTAATTTTACGTTTTCGAGCGATTAAAGGAACGATATTCAATAGAACTACGATAAATGCCAAATTGGTTGCAAATGTAGCTGAGTAGAAAATAATAGCACCATTCCATCGTGGTATTTGGCTGAGAATATATTTATTGAGGCATGTGATGATAAAAACAGATGGCAAACTCCACTTAACATCCATTTGAATGTTGAACCTGTTGAAATAAACAACAATCGCAAATTAGAACGAAATAATCCATTCTATTGGCAAATAGATGGCATTGCAGTTGGTCATGTGCAGTATTGTTCCGAACTACAGAACTGTCAATCATATTGAAGTTTCACCGTGTTCAAAATAAATAATCCGTGTAAAGCAGATTTTACCTTTTCGATTGTGGTGAACAGAGTATTAGACCAAACATGAGTCCAAATTCACGGGCCAATGAATAAATTGGCGTCGTTTCAGGTTTTATGTAATACGGGTCTTTACACCAATTGAATGCCTATATTGATACAACAGGAAAAAGCACACATTGAAAAAATATTTCAGTTTTGAATTAGAAAAATTGAAATACCTTTTTCACTGCCCATTGTGGATCATGTGCAAGTATATAATGTGCATAATAAACGGTAATGCAAAGACTTAGTACAGCTATTCCGAAAAGTAATGCCATTCCACGATGCATTTCCATTAAGAGTCGATTGACTTTTCGATGTTGAAGAAATTGACTGATTATAATGCCAAAACAACTGCCCAAAACACATTGATGGAAAAAATGACACGCGAAAAACATTCGCGATATTGATATGAATCCTAAAACGCCAACGTATACATTCCATAAGAAATATTTAAACGGTTTATTCAAATAGCGTCGAAACCATGGCGACTGATAAAATATCGTACGAATGACAAAAAATAAAATCGATGCTGTGAACATAACGTGACCGCTGGGATTTCCTGCTGTTGTTTCGCATGTCAGATATGTCTGTCGAATATTTGGCCGCGTTAAATTTGTAAATAAGTCGGATTCATTCACAAACCAGTAAGGTCGTGTTCCAGCCAACATCCTGCCAAAATTCCATTAATCATTTTGAATATAATTTTCTTGTACAATTGATATTGATTGCATTTCTTACTCACCACTTCAACAGAATCACACTGATGTGCGATATTATTGCTGCCGTCATTATATTTACATACTGTTTAACGCCGGTGCCCATTATCAAAAAGAACGGAAAGAAATATGTGTGCATAAATCGTGCGGTTGTAACATGGCTAATTAGTTCCAGATACGATTCGACCGGTTCAAATCTGTGAGAGAATAAAGTTAAACCATTACTTTGTACAACAACACCAAATAAAACTGCTTACACTTTCTGCACGAGAAGTATTTGAGTGATTTCCCACTTTAAAATACTATCAACTATTGACTGAAGCATTTTGTCTCTTTTCCAAAATGATTTGTTTTTTGTTTTTTTAAATTTCAAAAGAGACACCAAAATTTCATGTCGTTTGTTTGTCCAATACCTTTGAATGCCGCATTCTATTGCAGTAAAAATGTCAATTCCCTATACGAATTTAGAGTACAATATGCGGCAATGATGGTGGTATTCGGTAGTGTGCATGCGCTATAGTCGACCCCAATCTAACTTTTATCCGTATGAAATACATTGAAAAACGTCTTTTTTTCTTTTTTGGTGTTATATATTTCTACTTAACTAACACACTGAATTTCCATTTTGAATTTAATTCGAAGCGATTTTTTTAAATTTTTTTATGAAGATTTTAATTTCTGATGCATGTATAAAAATAATATCGTTTGGGGTGTTATATTATAGCTTCGAAGAAGAATAAAAACAACATTCGAAACGCCGGCATAAAGTAGAAACAAAAAAAAGTTTTGATTGAAATTCCATGCAGCAAAATATCATTATTGTGTTTGTAAATAGTCTATTTTCAATCAAAATGCTGTCCATGGGGGTTTCTTGGCATGAGAAAATTAAATCTGATATTAGTTTTGGGATAAAATTAATTTTCGATGCCAAAAATGACCATTTTGTTTCAACTACTTCCAGTAATGGAATCAGCCATTCTCCATTTCAACGTGATTTAAAACTTTCCATTAATGTCTAAGATTTGCAATGAATATGATTTCTGTTGCGGATAAAATATTCATAAGAATCACGTCCACAAAACATTTCCAATGGGAGAAGATATAAAAGACTAGTTTCTTTTGACTAGACTCTAATTTTAAAATGCCAACGTAAAATTTAATTATTCACATGACACAAACCACATGATATGGACGATAAATCTCGATTTTGAATGCACATCAACTAAAAACAGTACTCGTTTCTAAAAAGCAAACATTTTGGCGACTATAAACAAGAATAAGACGCTGAAATATACCGTTGATTGAAAAATACTGAATTTTCAATCTCGTATATATAGGGGACGATTAATTTTGTTAAAACAATTGTACATTTAACCATTGAATTCGTTACATCGTTGAGAGTCAATATGAAATTTATCTTGATTGTCGTTTTATTATGCATTGCCATTGTGCATGCTGTGCCATGTAAGAAATTACTCGTCAAGTGTTTTGTTTATACGAAAGTAAATTCTTAAAATATTTCTTTGTGTGATTTTTTTCAGTGCGGTTTAGTCGATCAGCTCAGTTCATTCCACAAAATAGCTTTTTACTTGGTGGAGGTGGCCTTGGTGGAGGTGGCCTTGTTGGAGGAGGCCTGTATCCTAGCCCCATTTTAGGTCCCGGCTTCATTGGAACTGCAGGCATTGGTCCAGCGGGACTTGATGGAATAGGTTTAGCGCAAGGACTTGGAACTCCGGCTTATATAGGATAGTTTAGTTCAAAGAAACTATTCATCTAAAGCATATATAGAAATTATCTAGCAAACTGATTTTTTGTTGAACTTTAATAATGCAAATGTTTTTGAAAACTCTGAATAAAATTCGGTTACACATTAAAAATTCTTTTATATCTTGAATTTGGAGACTAAATGGCCGTAAACTTATGTCAAAAATGCGTCGAATTTTAAATAACACTTCGTCGTTGGAAAAGAGTCAGAAAAAAGTCAAAACAGAGTCTCTTAAATGAATTCATGTTGGTATTTTTAATTCCATTGGACTCTTTTTAATTATTCTAACTTGAACTTGGATTGATTAAATTTAAAGGATATTTTTGGCATTTGAATAACTGAGTTTATGAATATAGTATAGTCACGTACACTAAAAATGCGAACACTTTTTGGATTATTACAGCCTGTATTTACAGGATATATGAACTTGTCACTTATGGACCTTTCTGTATGTCACTTGGAGACATCCACTCATATATTTATGTGGCGTGCACATTTAGATTGTTTGGAATTTAGTGATTTACTGCTCATGTACGAGTGTATTATGTTCATTGATTCATATCTATTAATGTTTGCGATATAGCGATATGCGATATGATGATGTGATCGAATTTCATTGTAAAAATTGACTTAAACTCGATTCTGGACGTATATAAATAAATGTGTAACCAAATTCGTACAAAAACCGAAATGAGTTTTTAACCGAAATTAAAATTAAATTTCAGATATGAACGTTATAAGAAGTCAAACAAGTTTTTGTGAAAATAAACTAAAATATCCTCTGTTCTAGCCGATTATCTACCACAAAGAAACAGATAATTGAAGTATTATGTGACCAAAATCACGTAAAAATGTGATGATTGATGATATAAATATTGGATTTAAATGAATTACGGTCATTATGTATTCAGCAATTAAGTTAGTAAGACCAACTAGAGTCAAAATGAAATTTTTCTTTGTTGTCGTTTTGATCTGTTTTGCCGTTGTGCATGCAAGTACTGAACCACGTATGAAGCCAGATAAATAAACGGACATATTAAGTGAACAAATAAGAGATTTTTTTTCATTTTTTGTGATTTTTCAGAGAGAGTTTCTCGTACATTAAATCATCATCGTCTTGGTCATC
Source organism: Contarinia nasturtii (assembly GCF_009176525.2). Taxonomy (NCBI): domain Eukaryota; kingdom Metazoa; phylum Arthropoda; class Insecta; order Diptera; family Cecidomyiidae; genus Contarinia; species Contarinia nasturtii. Next base: position 6,197,393 of record NW_022197768.1, on the reverse strand, counting down.
GTCCGCATGGTTTGATTCATAGTCCGCTTGGTACACCCTTGCAACCTATTGGTACACCCTTGCATTCGATTGCCACTCCATTTCACAGGCCAGGTGTTGGACTTGGCCGATAAATGCAACTAGAAGAACGGCACTCAAACTTTTTCAATGTTGTTATTCTCCAATATTTATTCAACTTGAATTTAAAAAATTTCTTTTGTTATTTTTTAATTGGTGGAACTGGTTTACATTGATCATGGTAAAAAATAAATCATTGTGAATAGTAAACGAAATAGCTATACATATTTGTTTTGTTCTTTTTTTCTTATTTTTTTCTGCAAATGTGTAAAATTGATCTTATACAAAAGTTGCATTTGAAAGCAAAAACTAAATTATTACCAAAAATTAACATTTAATCACACAGTTTCGAAAATCACACAGTTTGGCATAGCTGTATTCGATTTATTATGTTCAATCTTTTTGTTAATTTAAGTGATTTTGGTTGATCACGCTTTAAATGATAAGTATGGAAGTGATTCAATCGGGTGATTAAAATGTTCGCTGTTGTTGTTGTTGTATACGTAGAATGATCATATGGTTCATATTCGTTCTTTTTGTGATAACATATTCTCACTTGCTTAGGCACACCATACACTTCGATTCATTCTAATCAAAATTCGAGTAAAATTTTACAACAAATAACGAGAATAATCAGTACTTTCATTTCTTCCATTTCGAATGGAAGAATATTTCGCGGAATTTCGATAATTTCTGAATTATTCTAATAACGCTATTTAAGTTTCTTCTATTAGTGTTTTTTTGCAATTTTATTAAATTGTTTTCAATCGAAACCTACATCATTTGTAACAATGAAAGTGGAATTTGTGATTGTTTTAATATGTTTGTCTCTGAAAGTTTATGCGCTGTCTGATTTGGATAGACAGCTATTCAATGCAATTAGAGAAGGTAATTTTAAACTATCTTGAAATTGGCATTGAATTAAGGTGGCTGAGCTTTTACCAAGCAAACGCCAAATATATTTTTATGTTGTTTCCGACTGTCTCAGAGAGATAGTACACAACGTAGTTTCGCAATTTAACGATTTGAGTAGATACTGTGCTTAGTTTCCCTTTAAATTATTCAGTTTTTAT